>NW_027332424.1:14253376-14350536 GCF_000442705.2 Elaeis guineensis
TGATTTTACATGCATATATGTGATATATATTTGTATGTCAGAATTTGAAAATTATTTTTATATTTTAATATTTATTTTTATATAAAAAATTTAGATCTAAAATATGATTTTAAAATCTAAAATTTATGTTTGTGCATGAGAATTTTATCATGAAAAAATAAAAAAAAAAATTAGGCCATGTAATAAGATTATATCTAAGGTTTTTGATTTGAGTCATATGGGTCTAACTCGATTAAATAATTGATCAAATCAAGTCAAGTGTTGATAAGGGTCAGATCAATTAAATTAATGATCATATAATTATTGTTGATCAAATCGAATGAATCTCATATATAGAATTAATTAACCTAAGGACCTAATTTGGCTCGCTGGTTTGAGCCCAATTCACTTGAGCTAATCAATTATGATTAATCGACCTATTGGTGTCTAAGATAAGTTAATGAGATGTGATTATTTAATTGGTTCTGTTAGCCAATCTGGCCAAATTAATTGGTGTCTAAGGAAGGCAACGAGGGAACCCCACTATTCTCTACTTACCTCACCAACTTGGAAGATTAGATCTAGAATTAGGTTGCTTAGCAGTTTGGTTCAGCCCATGCCAATTAGATTGATCATATGATGACTGATTAGATGAGATCGAAAACCAAACCTTTCCATAAATATTAAGTCCATAGGTCTTTTACCATTGTAGATGTACAGACGTGCTACCGGTATTGATTATTCTCGGCTAGTCACAGTGGTTCAGTTGCATCAAGAACACGCAACCACTCTATTAGCAAAGAGTTGCTCCAGGGTAAGGATGGGATTGGGCCTAATAACTGTTAGGTGAGTAATCCAATGACGGCCTTGCACCTAATTATGAACGGTGGGTCAGGCTTAACTAAGAAGTGTGAACAATAACTGTTAGGTGAGTCCACATGACTTAGAGACCAAGTTGCTGCAATATGCTTAGTGAAGCATTTGGGTAAGGAGTTGCCTACGCATCGGTGTGCATGTTACTAATAACTGTTAGGTGAGGTGCATGTCATCAGTGGGCCTGTAGCACCTACTAAAAATTCTTTGTCATGTCAGGGTTTTCGTTTCCTTCTTAGAGAGTGGAGGGATCCAAAAATTAGTGAGAGTTATTATTTGCATATTAAAATTTCTAGAAGTAAATTAAAAATTAAGTACAAAAGTCTAACTTGAACTATACTCTAGCAATTAAACCATCATGTCAGCCTCAAATCCTCTAGCTCGCATCCTTGAAACCAATCGTTTGATCGATAATAATTACAAAGACTAGCTCAGAAACCTTAGGATTGTTCTGACCTCAGAAAAGTTAAGTCATGTTCTCAACCAGAATCCCATTATGTTATCAAACCATCCTACTGCTAAGCAGAGAGCTGCTTTTGAGAAGTGGACGGATGAAGACAGTCGGATCAAGTGTTATGTGCTGGCATCTATGGCAAATGAGTTGTAAAGCCAGTGCGAGCATATGCCCATTGTCTAGGCCATGATAACTCACCTACAAGAGTTGTATGGTGAGCAGAGGCATACTACACATTTCAAAGTGTCTAAAAGACTCTTCAATCTAACGATGCGTGAAGGGCAGTTTGTCCATGAGCACTATATGACCGTGATCAAGGACATCGAGGAGCTTGGGAAGCTCGGGCTAGATATGCAAAAAGAATTATAGATGGATCTAATCCTTCAATCCCTTACCAGTTTATATAGTCAATTCATCATGAATTTTTGTATGAACAAACTTGACTGTACTATTCATGAACTTATCAACATGTTGGTCACAATGGAGGGTACCTTGAAGAGTTCAAAGGGCTCTGTTCTTGTTGTAGAGTGGACTTCTTCTTCCAAGAGAAAGTCTGTTGGAAGGAAGAAGGCTAAATCTGCAAAGAAGCAGAAGAAAGAAAGCAAGCCGAAAAAGAATAGTCCAAAGGCGGCTGAGGCAAAAGGAAAGTGTTTTCACTATCATGCTGAAGGCCACTGAAGGAAAAACTATCCAAAATACCTAGAGAGCCTAAAGATCAAAAAGAGTGATAAACCTTTCGAAGGTATCCTCGTAATAGAATCTAACCTTATGATTTTTTCTACTTCTAGTTGGGTATTGAACTCTGGCTTGAGTGCTTATATATGTACCTCAATGCAGGATCTGATAGAAAGTAAGAGGTTGAGGGAAGGTGATATGATCCTTCAGATTGGTAGTGGAGCAAAGGTTGCTGTAGAGGCTGTTGGCACTTACCCTCTTCGATTACTGTCTGATGTTAGATTAGATTTGAAAGACTGTTATTATATTCTTATAGCTAGTCAAAATTTAATTTTCGTATCTGTGCTAGCACAAGAAGATTTTTTAAATAAGTTTCAATAAAGACTTTTATTTCATTTATTTATGCAATAAATTGATTGCATGAGATCTTTTAATTGATAATCTTTATCACTTGTATGTTAATGCGAATGTGAACCTAAACGAGCAAACAGTGAGTTCCATAGGTCAAAAGAGATCCAAAGATGAAATTAACCAGAAGTACTTGTGGCACCATAAACTAGGTCATATTGGAGAGAACAGGATAAACTAACTAAAAAAGGATGGGACCGTTGGCTCTCTTTGTCCAGAGCCATATCCAGCTTGTGAATCTTGCCTTTGAAGAAAGATGACCAAGTTACCCCTTGTAGGATATGAGGAAAGGGCCACAGAGCTACTTGCCCTGGTACACACCGATGTGTGTGGGCCATTTGATGTGCAGCTAGGGGTGGTTACACCTACTTCATTACCTTTACTGATGATTTGTCTAGGTACGGGTATGTGTATCTAATGAAACACAAGTTTGAGACCTTTGAAAAGTTTAAAAAATTTAGACATGAAGTAGAGAAGCAGATGGGTAAATCCATTAAAGTTCTTTGATCTGATCGAGGAGGTGAATACCTGAGTCAAAAATTTTTAAGATATCTTAAGGACAACAATACAGTCTCTCAATGGACCCTTCCTGAAATATCTCAGCTCAATGGGATATCCGAAAGGAGGAATAGGACTCTATTAGTAATGGTCCGATCCATGATGAGCTTCACTGATCTACCCATATTTTTTTGGGGACATGTCTTGTTAACTGTCATTCACTTGTTGAATAGGGTTCCTTCAAAGTCTGTTCTTACCACATCGTATGAGATATGGTTTGGTAAGAAGCTAAGTCTGGGTTATCTTAAGACTTGAGGATGTCCAGTTTATGTCAAGAGACAGATGGTGGAAAAGTTAGAGGATAGATCTATTATAGCTCATTTTATAGGGTATCCAAAAGAATTTATAGGATACTACTACTTTTCACAAGATCACAATATGATTGTGAGTCAAAATGCTGTATTCCTAAAAAAATAGTTTATCTAGGATGGCGGCAGTGGAGGTTAGTGGAGCTCAAAGAGAAGGTCTCTGAAGAGCTCAAAGCTATAGATCCTCAGAAACCTGTAATTCATGGGCTAGTAGTTGATGTTCTTCTACCACCTTGTAGATCCTGCAGGGTCTCCCGACCTCCTGAAAGGTACATAGGTATGCTTACAGAGAAAGTGAAGAAAATATTTTTTATGGGAGATAGGGGTCATACTGATGACTGTTGCCCAGCTATGCAACCCAAGAGGGGGGGGTGAATTGGGTTTCTAAAAATTTTAAGCCCAACAGATAACTTATGAAGAACAAAACAATGGCTTTAAATCAATATTAATTACCTAAAGCAGTATTGCAAGGATATAATAAAGAAATAAGATAAAGCGATAAAGCACACCACAAACACAAGGATTTATAGTGGTTCGGTGCTAACCTTGCACCTACATCCACTCCCCAAGATCCCACTTGGAAATTTTAATCCACTATCCTTTGTATTCAACCCGAATACAAAATGTCGGAAACTCCGACACTAGCTATCCCAAGCTAGAAAACAAGACGTCGGAAACTCCGACACTAGCTATCCCAAGCTAGATCACTTGTTTCCCGGGTACAAGTAAACCCAAAACACTCCGATTTTAGGTTCGGATCAACCTTTCCTTGTTTTGAAAATCCTCCAAAAACAAGAACAAAAACTCACAAAGAGTTAGAAAATTTAGAGCACAAATTAATACAATAACAGCTCCTTAAATGAGCAAATATAACAATAAAAGCTTTACTCAAATGAAGAACCCCTTTTTCAGATTTTCTCAAAGTGAATGAACGCTTGAATGCTTGAGAAGAGGTTGATTGTTGATTGAAGATCTCTTGAAAGCTTTGAACAATCTCTAGATCAAGGTTGAAACAATAGGCGTGAAGAATTCTCTCCTTGAAAGATCTTGCTTTTCTCTTTAACAATCTCTCTGCTATATTGTGGATCCTCTCTCTTTTTCTTTTTGGATTTTTTGTTGATCTCAGGCTTTTTCTTGCAAATTTCGGATCTTTTCTTCTATTCTTCTCTTCTTCTCTACTGTTTTAATTTCACGTTTGATCCGCTATTTAATCTGCAATTTTTTTCATCATTTAAAGCATTTTGTAGCATTAGAAGCAAGAGAAAATAATTTAGGTAGATAAAGAGCCGTTAGAGGATTTTTAGGAAGCATAAATGGCAATTAAAATGGACAAAAAAATAGCCGTTGCTGATAATTCCCATCGCAGGGGTCGACTCATGAGTCGACTCATACTTCAGGGGTCGACTCATGAGTCGACCTCTGTTGCAAAAACCAGAGAATGCGTTTCTGGAAATTCTTGG
This sequence comes from Elaeis guineensis, assembly GCF_000442705.2. Classification (NCBI taxonomy): domain Eukaryota; kingdom Viridiplantae; phylum Streptophyta; class Magnoliopsida; order Arecales; family Arecaceae; genus Elaeis; species Elaeis guineensis. Next base: position 14,258,092 of record NW_027332424.1, read on the forward strand.
CTCAAATTAGCAGGGGTCGACTCATGAGTCGACTCATGCCTTGTGGACTCATGCCTTGTGGGTCGACTCATGAGTCGACTCACAGGTCGTGCCAAGCCAGAAAACTAGCGTGCCAAGGAGAATTTTTGCGTGCCAATTAGCTCACAGTGCCATGAGTTGACTCATGAGTCGACTCATGCACTTCAAACCTTCATAACTTCAAAAATATAAGTCCAAACACAATGAAATTTTCACCAATAGATTTCAAATCATTTGTTCTACCAAATGGTACTATCAAATCAGGATTTTAGTGAAATTACGATTTTGCCCTTGAAGAGCATAAGGACTTTTTCATTTTAAAATTATTTGTATCCCTTCAATCTGCTTTGTGATCATCAAAATCAATCTAGGAGCAACAATCTCCCCCTTTTTGATGATGATAAAATATTTGAATAAAAATACTTATGTTAATGCATTAATTTCAAAAGAATCCATTATAGGTGTATATGCTTGAAAAGAGTATGATTCTTTTGGCATGTAATATAAATGCAAAAATAGATTGTCCATTTTCTTAAAGATTTGAAAAGGGTATTAGATCATTTTGAGTTCAAGATATATCAGAGCAAGAGAAGATAAATAACTTTTTCTATGTATCAGAGTAAGAAAAATAATTATATCAGAAAAGATTTTACAATGTATCAGAGCAAAAAAATTTTATAATATATCAGAGAAAATTTCACACTGTATTAGAGCAAATGTCAGAGTAAATTTCTCATTGTATCAGAACAAATTTCAGAGAAAATTTCACACTGTATTAGAGCAAATGTCAGAGTAAATTTTACATTGTATCAGAACAAATTTCAGAGTAAATTTCACATTGTATCAGAACAAATGTTATAATATATAAGAGAAACTTTCTCACACTGTTATCGGATCAAATGTTATCATGTATCAGAGCAAGTTAAAAGAAATTATAGGATGTATCAGAGTAAAACAAATTTCTTAAGATGTATCAAGGTGAGTAAAATTTCAAAAGCAAGTTTGAATTTTGAAATATATCAGAGCATATAAAAAAAACTTATTTGCATTGTACTCATGATTTTGCTTTTGATGGATGACTTTTTGTTTAAGTTCTGTCTGATACCAAATTTTGATACCAAAATTTCTCAAAGTTTTGTTTAATCTTTCAATCCTTATTTTTGTCTAATTTCTCCAATATTTGTTTAATTTCTTCAATATTTGTTTTAATTTCTCCAATATTTTTTTTTGTTTAATTTCTCCAATATTTGTTTAATTTCTTCAATATTTGTTTTAATTTCTCCAATATTTGTTTTAATTTCTCCAATCTTTGTTTTTATTTAATTTCTCTAATATTTATTTAATTTCTTCAATATTTGTTTTAATTTCTCCAATATTTATTTTTGTTTAATTTCTCCAATATTTGTTTAATTTCTTCAATATTTGTTTTAATTTCTCCAATATTTGTTTTAATTTCTCCAATCTTTATTTTTGTTTAATTTCTCCCCCTTTTTCTGTTTTTTGTTTAATTTCTCCCCCTTTTTCTCATAATTTAGGATTTTGCTTTTTGTCTAATTTCAATTTTTGTTTTTGTTTAATTTCTCCCCCTTTTTGACATCATCAAACATAGTTAACTCTTTCTTTTCTTTTTCTGAAATATTCTTTAATTTTTTCTTCTTTAGAGTTTTTCACAGATGTTTGCTCTCCCTTAATATAGCAATTATCAACAGCAAACAACAACAAGGAGAAGACAATATTTCAACAAGAAGAAAATATATAACCAAAATATAATCATTACAAAGAGGTAGAAATATAGGTAAAAGATGATTCCATTAATATCATAATTGTTTCAATACATAAAATTCAACCAGCTAAATGTCAATACATGGCCCCAAGGTATAGATCCTAGAACAAGATACTAACTCCTAGGACCTAGATAAGTCAATGATCAGAGTCATCAGAGATAGGGTGAGGAGATGATGGATCAGAAGTGCGTCCTCTACCCCGTCTGCCTCTGCCACGAGTAGGAGAGCGAGATGAACTGGGTGGCTGAGAATGCTGAGATGCTAGGGCTGATACCATGAGTCTAATAGAATCAAGTACGTTCAGTGCTCCGGAAACAGATTGAAGTAGAGCAGTGAACTGGGTGGTAGCATGCTCACTCGATCCTCGGATCTCTTTCCTCAGTAGCTCATATCCACCTTCTAGTGCTCCTCTGAGCCTGCCAGCCTCTGCAGTGAGGTCTGTGACCTCAATAGTAGACTCCTGTGGCTGGGGATGGGCCAATGCAAGGACTTGCCCCTGCAAGTCAAGAACTCTGCCAGTAAGTCTCCAGACAGTATCCTCAAGCTGCTGTATCCTGACGGACTGATCTGAAATCATCTAAAATACAGTGGAGATGTGGGGAGTAATGGTCTGATCAGAAGAAGTAGCTCCAGATACAAAAGAAGTACTACTCCACTGGCTAGACAGCAAAGAAGCCACACGCTGTGAAATATGCTCGATCTGATCGTCAGCCAGTCTGAACTCTGATGGAGGTGCTCTGCTCTCTGGCTGATACACTGGTGTGGGCATCCTAGTAAACTCCGAAGGGCCAGCCTCTGTATCAGGAATGAACTGTGTATCTGGTGATGCTGCCCTGAAGTCATGTACAAGAGAAGATGGACCTTCTTCTTCTACTCTGCCTTCAGTTCTGTCTTCAGCTCTTTCCTCAGCTCTCTCCTCAGCTCTTTCTTCAGAGCCCTTGATCCAACCACCAACAGTCTTTGTAATTCCCATTCGGTGCAGGCTGTGTTGGTTGAAAGTGTCCACATGTGAGAGCTTGGTAGGTGTCTCCCCCTCACAGCTAACTCCAAACCTCCTAAAAACTCTAGTAAGGGCCATACCATAAGGCAAGTGTGCCTTGGATCTATTCAAAGTTTCTCTCATGGCCTCTATCATAAGTGCAGGGAGGTTTAGGGGGGTCTGAGTGATGATATGAAACATGACACATACATCTCTGCCAGATAGTAAGTCATGTCTACCACTCCTAGGAAAGAAGAGTTTTGTTACAATCTGATGCAGGACCCTCATCTCAATGGACAGTAGCTTTGCTTCCAATCTATTTAAACTTCCTGAAAAAGCTTCTCCTAAGATAATTCTGATCCCTTCTTCTTTAATTGGGAGTTCCATATATGAGTATCCTTCACTAGGCAACTGAAGTATTTCTCCCAATATCCGAGAATTCAAGCATATGTCAATCTCTTTGACAATTGAAGTCACTGACCCGTTTTCATAATTTAGGTTCTGGTAGAACTCTCTGACTAGATCAACATAGGTGACTTCCTTAAGAGAGCAATAAAGTTTCCATCCTTGAATTTTGATCTTGATAGCAAAAGTAAAGCCTTCTTTCTCAAAGAACCGAAAATCTATATTTTTTTCGGTTTCTACTTTTCTATCAGAAAGAGGATTTACACTGGGGCTTATGGAGGATTGAGAGGGACCTTGAGCAGGTACTGAAACTGGATCGGGAACACTGGAAGACTGAGCATGCCTTTTTTTTCGGACAATTTCCTCAGGCTCTCGGATTGATTTCCTTCTTTGGGGAAGTTTCATCTTTGGAGCCATATCCAAAAAGTAGCAGACAAGAAGACTTGAATTCAGAGGAGGAGGGATCACAAAAGAGTAAAGAAGAATTTTGGTGGAGAAAAGAAGTAAATTTTGAATGAACGGTGAAGTTCTAGGGCACGTTCCACCCGCGCCAATCACTGCGAGAAAGCACAGAAAAATCCTTTTCAAGGAGGCGATTTTTGGTGGAGAGAAGGAGGGAGAATTGCCTCAAAATTGATCCTTGGATTTGGAGCAAGAAGAGTTGGAGAAGATGGCTTTTAGAAGAAGAACGATGGGAAGATGAGTCGTCTCACAAACAGTAACCTTTATAAAAACAATGAACCCGTTGAAAGTTGGTGGGATTTACAAGTTTGCCATTGAGTCGACTCATGGGGGTCGACTCATGAAGTTCAGAAAATCAGGAAAAATGCAAATAAATTCCAAAAAAATTCAAAATTTTGGGAGTAGGAATTTTGCTCAAAGATAAGTTTTTAGAGTGATAAATCTGAGCTTTTGGGACCAGGATAGATGTTGAAAATTGATCTCTAAGAGTTTTTGACATCTATTCTTTGGAAATTGAGAAATTTCAGATAAATGGATCTAGAACTCCTAGATTTCTCCTAATTTCACAGAATCTATCCTCACTAAGGGCCTTTGTAAAGATATCGGCTAATTAATTTTTAGTGCAAACATATTCAAGAATTATATTTTTGTTTTGAATATGTTCTCTTATGAAATGATGTCTTATTTCAATATGTTTAGATCTTGAGTGTTGTATTGGATTTTTAGATAGATTTATGGCACTTGTATTATCACATTTTATTGGTGTTTCATTAAGTTTGATTCCAAAATCTTCGAGTTGTTGCTTAATCCACAAGATTTGAGCACAACAACTTCCGGCTGCAATGTATTCGGCCTCAGCCGTAGACAGTGCCACCGAATTTTGTTTCTTGCTAAACCATGAGATTAGATTTACTCCAAGAAATTGGCAAGTTCCACTTGTGCTTTTTCTATCTAATTTACATCCAGCAAAATCAGCATCAGAATATCCTAACAAATTAATTTGTGAGTCCTTAGAGTACCATAACCCTATAGTTTGTGTACCATTTAAGTATCTAAGGATTCTTTTAACAGCATTCAAATGAGATTCCTTAGGATTAGATTGATATCTTGCACATAAGCAAACACTAAACATGATATCAGGCCTACTTGCAGTTAAATACAATAATGAGCCAATTATACCTCTGTAGTATTTTAAGTCTACGCTTTTACCTTCATCATCCTTGTCAAGCTTACTTGAGGGACTCATTGGTGTGCCAATTGGTTTGCAGTTCTCCATTCCAAATCTTTTGAGTAGTTCCTTGGTGTACTTGCTTTGGGTGATGGAGATTCCCTCTTTTGATTGTTTAATTTGGAGTCCGAGAAAGAAGGTGAGTTCTCCCATCATGCTCATCTCGAACTCTCCCTGCATAAGCTTAGCAAAGTCTTGACAAAGGGATTCATTAGTAGACCCAAAAATTATGTCATCAACATAAATTTGTATAATTAGCATATCATTTTGGTTTCTTTTAATAAATAGGGTTGTATCTACATTGCCTCTTGAGAAACCATTATTTAGTAGAAATTTGCTTAGCCTTTCATACCATGCTCTAGGTGCTTGTTTTAGACCATATAAAGCTTTATTTAATCTAAAGACATGATTGGGAAAAGCATGATTTTCAAATCCAGGGGGTTGTTCTATATATACTTCTTCAGAAATATATCTGTTGGTGCAAAAATCCGCCTGCGTCGGAGAAGCTGGAGTTGAGGAAGCCGCGGTCGCCGCCGGGACCTGCAAGGAAAGTCTAAACCGGAGGTGGGGTTGCTCCGGCAAGACCCTCCGACGCTCAAATCAGTTCTCTGCCTCAACAAGAATGGAGTGCTCGAACGGAGAATTTAGCAGAGTTTTTAGATAAGGCAAAAGAGCTTAAAAAATAACGTATCTGAGTCCCCCCCTTTTATAGGCGGGGGAGGCAACGGACTGATGGCGACGTGTGTAACCGCCTGGTAGTGGGCCGCCCACGGTCAGGGGAATTGATTGTGAAAGATAATGGAGCAGACACGTGGGCATCACCTCGACTTGCCACGTGGAATCCGTTATGAGGGGTGGAGCAGCGTCCGTCGTCAGGAGAATCGCATGGTATCCATCGCAGGAGGTGGAGCAGGTTCGTGGCCGTTACTGTGGCCTGCCAGAGGGATAATGGAGCTGTGCGGAGTCCGCCACAGGAAGTGGAGCAGGGCGGCTATGGCTGCTGCGGCTTGTCAGATAATGATGATACTGCGTGGAGTCCACCACAGGAGGTGGAGCAGGGTCGCGGCCATTTTGAGGTCCTGTCAGGGGGCGTGGATCTGTCGATTGAAGCTCGGCAATGGTCGAAGCCATCGTGAGCGGAGCCCGGCTCCCGTAGGAGTCCGGGCGGAGCTGTGCTGATGTCGTCGGTGGAGCCCGGCTCCCGTAGGAGTCCGGGCGGAGCTGCGCTGCAAACAAAGTCAAGGGTGAAGTCCGGCCCTGATAGGAGTCCGGATTGATCTTACCAGCAATTGATATTGAGAGCGGAGCCCGGCTCCCGTAGGAGTCCAGGCGGAGCTGTTTTGATGTTGGCGGCGGAGTCCGGCTCTCGTAGGAGTCCGGGCTGAGCTGTACTTGCTGATGGCGGTGGAGCCCGGCTCCCGTAGGAGTCCGGGCGGAGCTGCACTTGCTGATGGAGGTGGAGCCCGGCTCCCGTAGGAGTCCGGGTGGACCTGTGCTGATGTCGTCGGTGGAGCCCGGCTCCCGTAGGAGTCTGGGCGGAGCTGCGCTGCAAACAAAGTCAAGGGTGAAGTCCGGCTCTGATAAGAGTCCGGATTGAGCTTACCAGCAGTTGATACTGAGAGCGGGGCCCGGCTCCCGTGGGAGTCCGGGCGGAGCTGTTCTTGCTGATGGCGGTGGAGTCCGGCTCCCGTAGGAGTCCGGGCGGAGCTGCACTTGCTGATGGCGGTGGAGCCCGGCTCCCGTAGGAGCCCGGGCGGAGCTGCACTTGCTGATGGCGGTGGAGCCCGGCTCCCGTAGGAGTCCGGGCGGAGCTGCACTTGCTGATGGCGGTGGAGCCCGGCTCCCGTAGGAGTCCGGGCGGAGCTGCACTTGCTGATGTCGTCGGTGGAGCCCGACTCCCGTAGGAGTCCGGGCGGAGCTGCACTGCAAACAAAGTCAAGGGTGAAGTCCGGCTCTCATAAGAGTCCAGATGGAGCTTACCAGCAGTTGATACTGAGAGCGGGGCCCGGCTCCCGTGGGAGTCTGGGCGGAGCTATTCTTGCTGATGGCGGTGGAGCCCGGCTCCCGTAGGAGCCCGGGCGGAGCTGCACTTGCTGATGGCGGTTCCGCCGTGGGTTCCGGCTGTGAGTATTTTATACCCAACACCAGTCCCCTACATCCGAGTTTTGAATTTCAAACGAAGGAAGTACATAGAAGTACAGCCGGAACCGTCCCTTCGAATCCCGCGCCCTGCCGCTCCCAGATATTTCGGCATTAAATGAGCGCGTGCCGGAGTCTTTTCGAATTGGGGCGGTACGAGGGGACGCTTCGAAGACCCCACAGGTACGCTGGCCTAGGTACGGTGCAATTATGGCCCTGCCAACCGCCAGCCGCCTTCATCCGTCTGCCATGGGGAGTGGGACACGTGTCGGATGCGGACTGGCCTGGGGGGATTCGAGATCATTATGACGCCGGATCCCAGGGTCTATTTAAACCCGTCCTCCCCCCTTTCAGGCGTCCCACTCCGCTTCTGATTTCTTGCCGGCGTCTGTCATCTCCCCGAGAGTCTGCTCTGGCGAACGCCCTCTCGAGCCGTAGGCGCCTTCCATTTCTCGCTCCCCAGGCCCCCAGAGCAAGATAGGTTAGTGCCCACCTTCTCCTTCTTACCGCTTAGGGTCCTCTCCTCCTTCCACTTCTTTCGTGTCCTCTCCTGAGTTGACTTCCGGTGTCTCCCTCCTTTCTCGGCTTGCTTTTCTAGGGCCCTTTAGGTTCTCCCCCAAAGAAAAATGTCTTCCGATTCTTCTGCCCCCGTAAGTTCTGGGAGTTCTTCTGCTTCAAACCCCCAGGCCCCTGTCTCTGCGGACGAACCCGCGTTTGGGGCAGGGTCTCGCCCGGTCTTCGCACCGGGCGCCATTCCTTGTTCGTCGACTCCAGACGAACTTCTCCTGATAAGGGCTCGGTACGGGGTCCCTTCAGAGTACGATCTGGAGCTTCCTGGCCCCTCCGACCGGGCCAGCACTCCCCCTCCTGGTCGCTTTTGTTTGTACCAGGAGGCATTCCGTGCCGGACTCCGGCTTCCGCTTCCAGCTTTTGTTGCCGCCTTCTTTCGTTTCTTAGACATTTCTCTCGCTTCTGTCGCCCCGAATTCCTTTAGGTTTTTGATAGGATTTCTCTCCCTCTGTCACATAGCCGAGGTACAGCCTTTCCTCTCCCTGTTCGGACATTTCTATACTTTCAAACACCATCCTTCAGCGAAGGATTGGTGGTACTTCTCCCCCCAGTTCGGTAAGAAGGGGTTGCTGAAGGGCGCCCCTTCTTCGATTCACAACTGGAAGGGGAAATTTCTCTTCATTTACTGCCCGACCCTGGAATTGGGCCTGCCCCCCTGGGGGTCTCTGAGGGATTCCGTCCGTCGGGCTCCCGGCCTGGGAGAGGACGACCTTCAGGCCGCCCAGAAGCTCCTGAGTTACCCCGCTCCTTCCCTTCCGAACCTACTGAGGGAGCAGCTTCTCTTCAACATCGGCCTGAGCCCTCAGGATCCAGCAAGTACACGTCTTTCCTTTTCTTGTCTTCTTCTTCTTTCTCTTTCTTTCTCTCTCCTTTTTCCTCTTTTTTCTTTCTTCTTCTTTTCTTCTTCTTCTTCTTCTTTTCTCTTTTTTTCTTTTTTTTTTTTTTTTTTTTTTGGACTGATTGGTGCCGCTTTTTCCTTCTTCTTTTCTTCTCATCCTCTCTCTTTTTTTTTTTTTTTTTTTTTTTTTTTTTTTTTTTTAGCAATGGACGCCGAAGCCACACGGATGCTCGCCAAGGCCATGAGAGCCCAGAAAAGGAAGGGCGCGGTGACTTCTGGCTCGGCGAAGAGGGCCAGGGTGGAGGAGACGAGCTTGGCCGCGCCCGTCCAGGCGACCCCGGCAATCGACATTCCTTCGGATGCCGAGCCAGCGGCCCCCCGGGCTCCCTCAGGGAGCCCACCGACTGGGGTCCCCATTCCGGAGGTCCGCCCCGTGGAGGCGCCTGCCGCGGGGAGGAGGAGAAAATTGGTGGCCCGCAGGCCGAGCAGCCACCGAGCCACTGCAGACGAGTCCGTCTGCTCCGAGGGGGGATCGAAGAACCCCTTCAACGACAAGGCCCTGATCCGTCGGCTGCTCGACGGTTGTATTCTGCCCGATGTCGTGGAGAGGATCGACCGTGCTGATCCCGAGCAGCGGGCCTGAGACACCTTGGGGTCCTTCCTTGAGGTAAGCGGATTTTTATTTGCTCAGTTGCTCGGTCTTTGTTGTAATTCTCCATTTGTCCTTGCAGATCGGGCACCAGCTCTTCGCCTATGTCGAGGCGTCGGGCTGCACGAGAAGGGATCTTCTTCGGGCGGAGGAGCGCTGCCAAGACGAGGTTGCTCGTCTTCAAGCGAAGACGGCCGAGGTGGCCGCCCTCCGGGAGGCCCTGGAGAGAGAAAGACAAGACCGGGAAGAGGAAAGACGAATCCGGGAGGAGGAGAGGCGAAGCCTGGAGGAGTCGGCAAGGAAGGCGGAGGCTGAGGTCGCCCATCTGGCCGAGCAAACTCCGGTTCTGATTTCGGAGGCCAGGACCCTTGCGGTGGAGGAGTTCAAGGCCTCCGCGGAGATGAGGGAGCTGAACGTCCAGTTCGGCCTGGAGGCGTTCACCAAGGGGTTCGAGCTCTGCCGAGAGAGGATGGCCAGCAGATATCCCGACCTTGATCTCGGCTTTTTAGAGGAGTCTGACGACGAGGCCGCCCCTCCGCCCGCTGCTATCGCAGTCGCGCCCCCCGCATCGAGCTCTCCACCCCCTGCCCCCGAGGTCTGAGACCTCCGATCTTGTATCTTTCTTTTGTCGCCATATTTCCTTTCCGCTTGTCTTCAAAATTAATCAATAAAGTCGAACTTCTTATTGTGGATGGCCTTTCCTTTTCCCTCCTTCTTCTTTTCTGCCTTTCTTCTTGTAAAGAGTTGGTCTCTGACGTTTGCATCTTCCGATGGCAGTGTCCTGCCGAAGCACTTCCCTTGCCCCTGGGGGTCCCGCTGAAGTCGACTATCCAACGGCTAAAAAAGGAGGTCCTCCACCTGACGAAGAAGTTGAAAAAGTCGGAGGGCGAGCTCTGCCAAGCGAAAAAATGCTACTCCGAGGCCGCCGCTGAGGCCGCCCACTTTAGGAGTCTCCAAGTGAAGGCAATCATGGACTACAGCCGGAGGAAGGCGAACTTTGCAAAGGAGCTCGAAGAATGCACGAAGAGCGCCAGCGACCGAACTTGGGCTCAAGAAGCCAGGATCAGCGCCCTTAAAGTGGAGCTGTCGGCTGCCAAGAGGAGGATCGGCCAGCTGGAAGGAAACTCATCCCGGCTCACAGCGCGGGATGAGCAGATATGGTCACAAAAAGTTTCCGACCTCCAGAGACAGCTTCAAGACGCTGAGATGAGCCACGATGTGCAGCGGGCCAGCTGGCGCCGACAGGTAGAGGAGCACAAGGGGAGATTCTGTCGAGCGGCGGACGAGATAGTCCGTCTCCAGAGGCAGTTGGTTACTAGGGCGCAGCTTGCTAACGCCCAAGATAACGAAGAGCTCCAAGCCTTGAGAGGCTCTGTCGAAGGGATTTCTGTCTCCCTTGGGGAGAAGACAGCTGAGCTTCAACAAGTAAAAATCCAACTGGGACTTGAGCGGAAGGCCGTCGCGGACGCAGAGGCGGAGTCTGAAGTTTTGCGGAAGTGGCATCGGGAAGCGGAGGCTGAGAGCCGGCGACTTCATCAGGCGCTCCAGGATATGCTGCAAAAGAAGGAAGAACTAGAGGAAACGGTGGAGACCCTGAGGCAGTCCTGGTCGGGGGATGGAGGTGATCACCCTATGTTAGAGGGAGCTGGACCTCCTTAGAGTTCTTTTGCAGTCACCCCCTTTTTGTAGCTGCCCCCTTTTCTTTTCTTGTCGTTTTGTCCCTCTTTTTCTAGCCGTCCTGGCCCTGTAGTACATATATCGGAAATGAGAAAAAAGTATTTTGTGTTACCTTGTCCGTGCGTAGCACCAATATTGTCGTTCGTTGACCCTTTCTCGTTGTTTGGCCTGTTTGGCTTAGAGGTCGTCGTGGGAAAGGGCTCTTCCCTTCCATCCAATCTCATCATGTGGCCGAGCCTCGCCACCGTTTTTAACCCTTGCTGGCGAAGTGGCGGATGGAGCCCGGCTTTCTTAGGAGCCCGGGCGAAGTCTTTCTTGGGGACGGAACCCGACTCCCGTAGGAGCCCGGGTGAAGTTTACCGTGGCGGCGGAACCCGGCTCCCGTAGGAGTCCGGGTGAAGCTTTCCTGGCGGCGGAACCTGGCTCCCGTAGGAGTCCGGGTGAAGTTTTACATGGCGGCGGAACCCGGCTCCCGTAGGAGTCCGGGTGAAGCTTTACCTTGACGGCGGAACCCTGCTCCCGTAGGAGTCCGGGTGAAGCTTTACATGGCGGCGGAACCCGGCTCCCGTAGGAGTCCGGGTGAAGCTTTACCTTGGCGGCGGAACCCGGCTCCCGTAGGAGTCCGGGTGAAGCTTTACCTGGCGGCGGAACCCGGCTCCCGTAGGAGTCCGGGTGAAGCTTTACTTGGCGGCGGAACCCGGCTCCCATAGGAGTCCGGGTGAAGCTTTACATGGCGGCGGAACCCGGCTCCCGTAGGAGTCCGGGTGAAGCTTTACCTTGGCGGCGGAACCCGGCTCCCGTAGGAGTCCGGGTGAAGCTTTACCTGCCGGAACCCGGCTCCGTAGGGTCCGGGTGAAGCTTTACCTTGGCGGTGGAACCCGGCTCCCGTAGGAGTCCGGATGAAGCTTTACATGGCGGCGGAACCCGGCTCCCGTAGGAGTCCGGGTGAAGCTTTACCTTGGCGGCGGAACTCGGCTCCCGTAAGAGTCCGGGTGAAGCTTTACCTGGCGTCGGAACCCGGCTCCCGTAGGAGTCCGGGTGAAGCTTTACCTTGGCGGCGGAACCCGGCTCCCGTAGGAGTCCGGGTGAAGCTTTACATGGCGGCGGAACCCGGCTCCCGTAGGAGTCCGGGTGGAGTTTACCTTGGCGGTGGAACCCGGCTCCCGTGGGAGTCCGGGTCTTCCATTTTGCTTGAGCCGGTGCGAGGTTCTCGTTATCAGCCTGGCTTGTGGGGGCGCGTTAGGGCGCTGTAAGGCCTCTGCCCCCTCCGGTCTAAAAGAACCGGGCCTTCAACTTTGCTCATGCCAGGACGAGGTTCTCCTCCTGTTCCTGACATGGCTATGGGGGCACATTAGGGCGTTGCAAGGCCTCTCCCCCCATCTGGTCTAAAAGAATCGAGCCTTCGACTTTGCTCAAGTTAGGGCGAGGTTTTCCTCCTGTCCCTAACAGGACTGTGGGGGCACATTAGGGCGTTGTAAGGCCTCTCCCTCCATCCGGTCTAAAAGAACCGGGCCTTTGACTTTGCTCAAGTTAGGGCGAGGTTTTCCTCCTGTCCCTAACAGGGCTGTGGGGGCACATTAGGGCGTTGTAAGGCCTCTCCCCCCATCCGGTCTAAAAGAACCGGGCCTTTGACTTTGCTCATGTCAGGACGAGGTTCTCCTCCTGTTCCTGACATGGCCGTTGTTTTTTGGAGAGGTCATATCCAGTCATAATACATCCGCGTTAAGCAGGAGGAGTGCGTTAGCTAGAAAGAAAAGTAGATTCAAAACGAAACAGTAAGCAATACATTTACAGTTCTCCCGCTCCTCCTTGAGGCCCTCCGGCGATGGAGTCGATGGTCCCGATAGGAGGCCGGTCCCCGAGCTGCTCCTCCCTCTTCTGCGGTTCGGGCGGTGGGAGGGCTCTTGGCCGGTCTCCTCTACCCTCAGGCCTGCGGTGGATGAATCTGTCGGGCCGACCTCGCCGGATGAGATCCTCGATCTCGTCCTGGAGCTGGATGCACTCTTCGGTGTCGTGGCCGTGGTCGCGGTGGTAGAGGCAGAACTTATTGGGGTTGCGCTTCTCGGGTGCGTGCACATCCTCTCCGGCCTAGGGATCAGCTCCCTGACCTCCATCAGTACCTGGGTCTTCGAGGCGTTGAGGGGGGCGTAGCTACGGAACTTCCCTGGCGGGGAACCCCACCGAAACCTATTATCCGGGCTTCTCTGCCTGCGTGCCCGGGGTGGAGTATGGGCGCGCTTGTGCCCAGGAGGGGATCGGGAGCGAGTTCGGACTTCCCTTGGCCTCTTCTCAACTGCGGGCTTGCCAGAATCTCCCGCCTGACGCTCCCTCGCAGTCTCTTCATCCTTCATTTTGAAGGCCTCTTCCGCTCGGGCGTATCCTTCAGCCCGAGCCAGCAGATCAGCAAAATCCCTGGGGTACTTCTTCTCCAGGGAGTACAAGAGATCATTCTTCTGAAGGCCACCTTTCAGGGCGGCCATGGCAAGCGACTGGTCCAAGTTTCGGACCTCCAACGCCGCGATGTTGAAGCGGTTGATGTAGGCCCGTATGGACTCCCCTTCCCTCTGCTTGATGTTGATGAGGGACTCCGAGCCTTTCCGGCGACATTGGCTGCTGACAAAATGGGCCACGAATTGGTGGCTCATTTGGTCGAAGGAGAAGATGGTACCCGGCTTCAGTGCCGAGTACCAGTTTCTTGCTGCTCCCTTCAAAGTAGACGGGAAAGCCCGACACAAGATGGCGTCAGGGGCACCATGAAGCAGCATCATCGTTCGGAAGGCCTCCAGGTGGTCCACCGGGTCCGACGTCCCGTCGTAGCTTTCAAACTGGGGGAGCTTGAAATTCGGCGGGATCGGTTCCTGCATAATCATTTGGGAGAAGGGAGGGTCAGTGCAGATATCCTCACCATAAGTGGGAGGCGCATGGCAGAGTTCTTCGATCCGCCGGTTCATCTCCTGGAGCCTCCGGTCCAGAAAATCCTCTCGACTTCGAGTCTCGAGGGTCCTTTGGCAGAACGGGGGCAGGGATCTCCCAGGGGTGGAGTCGTGGTCCGACTGAGGGCTCTCCACCCTTGGATTCGCCTTCTCGGGAAGGACGGGGCGGCTGGCCCAGGTGGCCCACCCCACCGCCGGGTTCTGGCATTCCGGAGATGCCCCTTCCGGATGCGCTGACGCCTGCGGCGGCTACTGCTGCATCGCCTATACGGCCTCGACGAGGCCCTTGACCTGCTGCGCCAGCAAGTCAAACTGCTCCGTGCCGACCGCCGTTGCCGGAGGAGGAGGAGGAGCTGGCTGAGAAACGAGAGGGGAGGCCGAAGCCTGAGATCTGGCCACGGAGGTCGTGGACCGCCGGGTGGACGCCCTGCGCGGAGGCATCGGGTGTCGATCTCGCGGTGGAGGATTAGAAGTAGGTGACGGAGAGATGGCCGGAGGTGGCTCCGTTGAGCGCTCCTTCAAGAACAAGGGTGCTGCGAAGACACAGGGCCCTTCCTCTAGCGTCAATCCTGTTGGTGCAAAAATCCGCCTGCGCCGGAGAAGCTGGAGTTGAGGAAGCCGCGGTTGCCGTCGGGACCTGCAAGGGAGGTCTAAACCGGAGGTGGGGTTGCTCCGGCAAGACCCTCCGATGCTCAAGTCAGTTCTCTGCCTCAACAAGAATGGAGTGCTCGAACGGAGAATTTAGCAGAGTTTTTAGATAAGGCAAAAGAGCTTAAAAAATAACGTATCTGAGTCCCCCCCTTTTATAGGCGGGGGAGGCAACGGACTGATGGCGACGTGTGTAACCGCCTGGTAGTGGGCCGCCCACGGTCAGGGGAATTGATTGCGAAAGATAATGGAGCAGACACGTGGGCATCACCTCGACTTGCCACGTGGAATCCGTTATGAGGGTTGGAGCAGCGTCCGTCGTCAGGAGAATCGCATGGTATCCGTCGCAGGAGGTGGAGCAGGTTCGTGGCCGTTACTGTGGCCTGCCAGAGGGATAATGGAGCTGTGTGGAGTCTGCCACAGGAAGTGGAGCAGGGCGGCTATGGCTGCTGCGGCTTGTCAGGGAATGATGATACTGCGTGGAGTCTGCCACAGGAGGTGGAGCAGGGTCGCGGCCATTTTGAGGTCCTGTCAGGGGGCGTGGATCTATCGATTGAAGCTCGGCAATGGTCGGAGCCATCGTGAGCGGAGCCCGGCTCCCGTAGGAGTCCGGGCGGAGCTGTGCTGATGTCGTCGGTGGAGCCCGACTCCCGTAGGAGTCCAGGTGGAGCTGCGCTGCAAACAAAGTCAAGGGTGAAGTCTGGCCCTGATAGGAGTCCGGATTGAGCTTACCAGCAATTGATATTGAGAGCGGAGCCCGGCTCCCGTAGGAGTCCGGGCGGAGCTGTTTTGATGTTGGCGGCGGAGTCCGGCTCCCGTAGGAGTCCGAGCGGAGCTGTACTTGCTGATGGCGGTGGAGCCTGGCTCCCGTAGGAGTCCGGGCGGAGCTGCGCTTGCTGATGGCGGCGGAGCCCGGCTCCCGTAGGAGTCCGGGCGGAGCTGTGCTGATGTCGTCGGTGGAGCCCGGCTCCCGTAGGAGTCCGGGCGGAGCTGCGCTGCAAACAAAGTCAAGGGTGAAGTCCGGCCCTGATAGGAGTCCGGATTGAGCTTACCAGCAATTGATATTGAGAGCGAAGCCCGGCTCCCGTAGGAGTCCGGGCGGAGCTGTTTTGATGTTGGCGGCAGAGTCTGGCTCCCATAGGAGTCCGGGCGGAGCTGTACTTGCTGATGGCGGTGGAGCTCGGCTCCCGTAGGAGTCCGGGCGGAGCTGCACTTGCTGATGGCGGTGGAGCCCGGCTCCCGTAGGAGTCCGGGCGGAGCTGTGCTGATGTCGTCGGTGGAGCCCGGCTCCCGTAGGAGTCCGGGCGGAGCTGCGCTACAAACAAAGTCAAGGGTGAAGTCCGGCTCTGATAAGAGTCCGGATTGAGCTTACCAGCAGTTGATACTGAGAGCGGGGCCCGGCTCCCATGGGAGTCCGGGCGGAGCTGTTCTTGCTGATGGCGGTGGAGCCTGGCTCCCGTAGGAGTCCGGGCGGAGCTGCACTTGCTGATGGCGGTGGAGCCCGGCTCCCATAGGAGTCCGGGTGGAGCTGCACTTGCTGATGGCGGTGGAGCCCGGCTCCCGTAGGAGCCCGGGCGGAGCTGCACTTGCTGATGGCGGTGGAGCCCGGCTCCCGTAGGAGTCCGGGCGGAGCTGCACTTGCTGATGGCAGTGGAGCCCAGCTCCCGTAGGAGTCCGGGCGGAGCTGCACTTGCTGATGGCGGTTCCGCCATGGGTTCCGGCTGTGGGTATTTTATACCCAACAATATCCATTTAAAAATACACTTTTAACATCCATTTGAAATAGTTTGAATTTCATAAAGCAAGCATAAGCAAGTAGAAGTCTAATGGCTTCTAATCTAGCAACAGGTGCAAAGGTTTCATCAAAATCAATTCCTTCTTCTTGATTATATCCCTTAGCAACCAGTCTTGCTTTATTTCTAATTACATTTCCATGCTCATCTAACTTGTTTCTAAAGACCCATTTTGTTCCAATTATTGAATAATCTTTAGGTCTTGATACTAAGGTCCAAACATTATTTCTTTCAAATTGATTAAGTTCCTCTTGCATAGCATTAATCCAGTTATGATCATTTTCAGCCTCTTCAAAAGTTTTAGGTTCAAGTTAAGATACAAAAGCACAATGATTAAGTACATCTCTAAGTGAAGAACGTGTTTTTACCCCATGCATAGGGTCACCAATAATTAACTCCTTAGGGTGGTTGTGAACATACCTCCATTCCTTGGATAAGTCATTTGTACCTTGAGGTTGTTCTTGAATTTCTTCACCTTTCTCATTTTGTTTGACTTCTTGATCCTTGTCTTCTGGAGTTGCTGAGTCTTTCAAAGTGATCTCCTTCATACCTTCTATTAGTGGATCTGCATGATCAACACCCTCATTCTTCCTTGAAGGAAGATCGTTAGATTCATCAAAGACAACATGTATGGACTCCTCAACTACTAAAGTTCTTTTGTTGAACACTCTAAATGCTTTACTAGTGGAGGAGTAACCTAGAAGGATTGCTTCATCTGATTTTGCATCAAATTTATCAAGTTTTTCTTTGCCATTATTTAATACAAAACATCGGCAACCAAAAATATGAAAATATGCAATATTTGGTTTTCTTCCTTTCCAAAGTTCATAGGGAGTTTTCTTTAAAAATTGTCTAATTAAAGCACGATTTAAAATGTAACATGCTGTGTTAATAGCTTCCGCCCAAAAATATCTTGGAAGGTTGCTTTCACAAAGCATGGTACGGGCCATTTCTTCTAAGGTTCTATTTTTCCTTTCAACTACCCCATTTTGTTGAGGTGTCCTAGGAGCAGAGAAGTTATGGCCAATTCTATTTTCATCACAAAAATTTTCAAAGTCTTGATTTTCAAATTCTGTTCCATGATCACTTCTAATATTTTGAATTGAAAACCCTTTTTCATTAGTGACTTTTCGATGAAATTTAGTGAAAATTTGAAAAGTTTCATTTTTGTGAGCTAAAAAGAAAACCCAAGTAAAACGAGAGTAATCATCAATTATTACAAATCCATATCGTTTTCCTCCTAGACTAGTGGTTCTAGTTGGTCCAAATAAATCCATATGTAAGAGCTCTAAAGGTCTAGAAGTTGAAATAGTGTTTTTGGATTTAAATGAAACTCTAGTTTGTTTGCCTAATTGGCATGCATCACAAATTCTATCCTTTTCAAAATTCAGTTTTGGCAAACCGAGAACTAAATCTTTTTTAATTAATTTTGAAAGAGAATGCATGCTAATATGTGCAAGTCTACGATGCCACAGCCAACTAGTCTCATTTATTTTAGCACTTAAGGAAACTAGGCATTGTATGTCTAATTTAGTTAAATCATTTAAGTCTACCATATAAACATTGCCATGCCTATGTCCTATAAATTTAATGCCATCATTAATAGGACTTGTCACAATGCAAACAGATGATTCAAAACTTACTTTATACCCTTTATCACAGAATTGACTAATGCTAAGTAAGTTATGCTTTAAACCTTTAACTAGTAAAACATTCTCAATGTATTTGGAGGGAGTGATACCAATGTTACCTATCCCGATGATCTTTCCTTTGCCATTGTCTCCAAAGGTGACCATCCCTCCATCCTTAGCATCAAGCGTGATGAATTATGATTCATCACCAGTCATGTGTCTCGAGCATCCACTGTCAAGATACCATTTCCTGTTTCCTTCTTGGGATGCTAGACACACCTGCAAGCACAGATCAAGTTTCTGTCTTAGGTACCCAAGCTTTCTTGGGTCCTTTCAGGTTAGTCAGAATGGTTCCTTTTGGAACCCATATTTTCTTTGTGTTTGCATATTTGTTAATAAGACATGTGTATGATTTATGTCCTATTCTTCCACATTTAAAACAAGTAATATTTGTAGACTTTTTGCTTGAATAATTTGCATAAATATCCTTCAGAAATTTTTGTTTCTTCAGGGGTTTATAACCAAGTCCAGCCTTATCATATATAGCTTTCTGATTATCAAGGATCATATTTAGCTTGTTTGAACTTAAGGTGAACTTATCTACTATAGATTTCAGCTTATTCATTTCATCCTTTAAGTTTTGATTTTCTTGAATCAAGGTGAATTTTTTAATTGAAAGATTTTCAGCTTGTTTCACTAAGGACTGATTTTCCAATTTCAGCTCTTTGTTTTTCTTCCCTAGTTTCTTTAATTCATCAATTGAATCATAGAATGCTTCATGCAATTCTTCAAAAGTAAATTCACTAGTGGATTCAGAAGTTACCTCATTTTCATGTGCCATCAGGCACAGATTGGCTTGTTCTGTTGAGGTTTCCTCGTCGGAGCTTGAGTCATCACTCGCACTCCAGGTCGCCATCATTGCCTTCTTTTTGAACTTCTTTGGACCTTTCTTCAATTGTGGACATTCGGATCTGAAATGTCCTGGCTTCTTGCACTCGTAGCATATAGGGGTTTGATCTTTCTCCTTTTCTTTGCTTTGATCTCCTTTTGTGAATTTCTTTCTCATCCCCTGTTTCCTTTTTCTTAGAAACTTCTTAAATTTTCGGGTGATGAGAGCCATCTCTTCATCCTGATCTTCATCTTCAGAGTCATCCGTTTCATAATCAGGCGAAGTTGTGGATTTGAGGGCAATGGTTCTTTTCTTTTTGACTTCATCCTCTTGATGTTGCTTCATGCTAAGTTCATGAGTCATCAAGGATCCAAGAAGCTCTTCTAGAGGTAGAGTGTTCAAGTCCTTTGCTTCTTGGATGGCAGTCACCTTGGCTTCCCAAGTTCTTGGCAGTGACCTGAGAATCTTCCTTACAAGTTCACTATTAGTATAAGATTTGCCAAGACTCTTTAAACCATTGATTATATCAGTAAAACGAGTAAACATAGCAGTTATGGACTCATCATGCTCTATTTTGAACAATTCATATTTATGTACAAGCATGTTTATTTTAGACTCTTTTACTTGATTTGTTCCCTCATGGGTGACTTCTAACCTATTCCATATTTCTTTAGCAGATGCACAAGTAGAAATGCGATTAAATTCACTAGCATCTAGTGCACAATAAAGAACATTCATGGCTTTGGCATTTAATTGTGCCAATTTCTTGTCAACCTCATCCCATTCTTTCTCGGGTTTGGTTGACTCCTCACCATCTATTATCTTGGTGGGTGTGTGAGAACCATTCACTATGATACTCCACATATCATAGTCGAGTGCTTGTATGAAAATCTTCATCCGAGCTTTCCAATAGGTGTAATTAGACCCATTGAAAAGTGGAGGTCGGTTAGTTGATTGCCCCTCGGCTAGAGAAGTTCCAACATGGGTTGCCATAGATCTTTGGCTCTTTGATTGTTAGATCAAAGAAGGGCTAGAGCACCGGCTCGATACCACTTGTTGCCCAGCTATGCAACCCAAGAGGGGGGGGGTGAATTGGGTTTCTAAAAATTTTAAGCCCAACAGATAACTTATGAAGAACAAAACAATGACTTTAAATCAATATTAATTACCTAAAGCAGTATTGCAAGGATATAATAAAGAAATAAGATAAAGCGATAAAGTACACCACAAACACAAGGATTTATAGTGGTTCGGTGCTAACCTTGCACCTACATCCACTCCCCAAGATCCCACTTAGGAATTTTAATCCACTATCCTTTGTATTCAACCCGAATACAAAACGTCGGAAACTCCGACACTAGCTATCCCAAGCTAGAAAACAAGATGTCGGAAACTCCGACACTAGCTATCCCAAGCTAGATCACTTGTTTCTCGGGTACAAGTAAACCCAAAATACTCCGATTTCAGGTTCGGATCAACCTTTCCTTATTTTGGAAATCCTCCAAAAATAAGAACAAAAACTCACAAAGAGTTAGAAAATTTAGAGCACAAATTAATACAATAACAGCTCCTTAAATGAGCAAATATAACAATAAAAGCTTTACTCAAATGAAGAACCCCTTTTTCAGATTTTCTCAAAGTGGATGAACGCTTGAATGCTTGAGAAGAGGTTGATTGTTGATTGAAGATCTCTTGAAAGCTTTGAACAATCTCTAGATCAAGGTTGAAACAATAGGCGTGAAGAATTCTCTCCTTGAAAGATCTTGCTTTTCTCTTTAACAATCTCTCTGCTATATTGTGGATCCTCTCTCTTTTTCTCTTTGGATTTTTCGTTGATCTCAGGCTTTTTCTTGCAAATTTCGGATCCTTTCTTCTATTCTTCTCTTCTTCTCTACTGTTTTGATTTCACGTTTGATCCGCTATTTAATCTGCAATTTCTTTCATCATTTAAAGTATTTTGTAGCATTAGAAGCAAGAGAAAATAATTTAGGTAGATAAAGAGCCGTTAGAGGATTTTTAGGAAGCATAAATGGCAATTAAAACAGGCAAAAAAATAGCCGTTGCTGACAATTCCCATCGCAGGGGTCGACTCATGAGTCGACTCATGCTTCAGGGGTCGACTCATGAGTCGACCTCTGTTGCAAAAACCAGAGAATGCATTTCTGGAAATTCTTGGCTCAAATTAGCAGGGGTCGACTCATGAGTCGACTCATGCCTTGTGGGTCGACTCATTAGTCGACTCACAGGTCGTGCCAAGCCAGAAAACTAGCGTGCCAAGGAGAATTTTTGCGTGCCAATTAGCTCACAGTGCCATGAGTTGACTCATGAGTCGACTCATGCACTTCAAACCTTCATAACTTCAAAAATATAAGTCCAAACACAATAAAATTTTCACCAATAGATTTCAAATCATTTGTTCTACCAAATGGTACTATCAAATCAGGATTTTAGTGAAATTACGATTTTGCCCTTGAAGAGCATAAGGACTTTTTCATTTTAAAATTATTTGTATCCCTTCAATCTGCTTTGTGATCATCAAAATCAATCTAGGAGCAACAATGACCCTAATACCTTTGACAAGGTGATGTCTGACATCGATTTTGAAAAATAGTTAGATGCTATGAAGTTAAAAATTGACTCGATGCACTCGAACCAAGTCTGAACTTTAGTGGATTCACCTAAAGATATTGTACCTATTGGATGTAAAAACTACCTTCCTGAATGGATATCTTGAAGAAGATATCTATATGGAGCAGCCTATGGGTTTCACGTTCGGTGATGGTGATCACAGAGTCTGCAAGCTGCAAAGGTTCATATACAGATTAAAGCAGGCTTCTCGAAGTTGGAACCATCATTTTGATGAGGTAATCAAATCATTTGATCTCATCAAAAATGAAGAGAAACTTTGTGTATACAAGAGGGTCAGTGGAAGCACGATCACCTTCCTCGTATTATACATGGATGACATTCTCCTTATTGAGAATGATATTTCTATGCTGACCATGGTCAAAAGATGGTTGTCCAAAAAATTCTTCATGAAAGATCTAGGGAAAGCAACCTATATTTTCAAAATAAAGATTTTTTAGGATAGACCTAAACGAATGCTTGACCTATCACAAAAGCTGTACATAGAGAAGGTGTTGAAGAGGTTCGACATGAAAAACTCTAAGAGAGGTCTTTTACCTCTTAGGTATGGTATTTATCTCTCCAAGATGATGTGTCCGACCATATCTGAGGAGATTCAGCACATGAGTAAGATTCCTTATGTTTCGATAATAAGAAAGTCTCATGGATGCCATGCTATGTACTCGATCTGATATTGCCTTTGTTGTGAGTGTCACGAGTAGGTATCAGTCGAATCTAGATAAGGAGCACTGGATAGCTATGAAGAACATCCTTAAGTACTTAAGAAGGACTAAGGATCTGTTCTTGATCTTTGAAGGTGATTCTGAGTTGCAATTTGAGGGTGTATTCTTGTTCGATTTACTAGAAGGATTCTGAGTAATTGATCAATGGAGGCTGAGTATGTTGTAGATGTGTAGAATGAATTTTAATTTTAATGTTAGTTGTAGAACTGGATGTCATGCCATGATACAGTACTGCAAAGACAATGGTACTATAGCCCTTGCTAAGGAGCCAAGATTTCACCAGAAGTCCAAACACATAGAGCACCGATATACGTGACTACCTTATGTCGAGGTACGAAGAGTAGACTCCATGGATAATGTGGCAGACCCATTGACTAAGCAGCTGAGCCAACCAAAAATGAAAGTCCACTTTGAAAAGATGGGACTTAGATTTATAGCCAATTGGCTTTAATCCAAGTGGAAGATTGTTAGATGTATGTCCTAGAGCCAATGTGGCTGACACATTATAATTAATCTAGGACATAATTTTGTACTTATTATATTGATATGATCAATAAAAGGGCAAATTCTTTTTCATTCAAGTGTAATGTGTCCTTGAATCATCCATGGAATTAGTTTCGATACATACTCTCAAGGTGTTGAGAATTAAAGACATGTATTTAATTCCTAAAGGCTCCTAGTCATAGGATCATTATGAGGATGGTAACAGATCTAGATAGACTAGCACACAAATTACTTTCTTCGGGATAGATGAGTCTCTAATCTACTATGTAGAGATACAGGACGGCGAGTGCAGATGGTTGTTAGAGAACAACTAGCATTGAGCGTGACCATACGAGAGATCACTTGGATTTCTATTCAATCATCAGTGATTGTCTTGATGTTGTAGTTGTGTGTCTGATCCTTTGACTTAAGATGGTACTACTGCTCGTAGTGAGGCTGCTGGAGTTTGATTGACACATAAACATGGGTCTCAATGAGCCCTTGTAGTGGATATTGGTGACAGTTGGTCCACTGTGGGAGTAGGGTGCACATCAAGATAGAATCTATCAATCTTGATAGAAAGGAGTAATCCTATGAAATTTGAGAAGCTAAGTTCATGAATCTGTGGTCACAGTAGAGTGATTGATAGAAAAGAGTTTTCATAGACATCACATCTAGACTTGAGCTAATCGAATCTATCATATGACTGATGTTGAGATTTGATGATTTATCCATGACCTGCCATCTAGTCGGGACTCATGATAGAGGGACTGAATCACACATTAACTATACCTAGAGATTTATTTTAGTTCTACTGGGTTGCCACTATATACTGCTAGGTGTCATTGATGGATTGTGAGAGCTCACTAGGATTGTTCTAGATCGACAATCCTTGCTGAGTTAGAGTAGAATTGTTCTGACCTATTGAAAAGAGTTTCAATAATATAATGATAGAGATCATTATATATCTTACTATCAAATAGAATTAAATCTATAAGGTCACACAACAAAGGGATTAGGTCTGAAATTAGTAATTGAGCTTATGAAGTGTCAATTGGGTTTAGAGAAATTTATTGGGTTCATAGTAACCTTACTAGCACATTGTTGGACCCAATTTCTCTTTCAGTTAGGATTACTTATTTGATAAGTTAATTCTAACTTAATTATCTACAGATTACCTATATGAATAAGATTCATGAGACTTCAATTGTTGGGTGTCTAAGATAATGGATCACATAAATTAAGGGTGCAAGTATCTTATGAATCTCCTTGATAGTTATTATGGTGTGCCACTTTGAATTGTTCAATTTGGATGTGTCCATTGATTAGAGGGCCTTTAGTTCTCATATGGGATGTCTCTTGGGTGCAAAATAAGATGTCTAATTATGGGTGCAAGGGCTCCAATAGTTGGGTGCAAGGACTCCAACAGTTGGCACCTAATGGGCTTCCTAATGTAAGATAACTTAAGTTAATAGGAATCCTAATACAAGTAGGACTTGTATTATATGATTAAATAGGATTCAATCTTTGTGCCTATAAAAGGACACCTCCCCTAAGGTTCCAAAATAATCCAAGCCAGTCCCTCTCCACCCCAAGAGAACCTCCCACGCCCTCTCTTCCTCCCTCTTTCTCTTCTCCTTAGGCATCCCCATGCCATACAACTTAGGATGCGCATCCCAAGTTGTCTCATGCCCAAGGTGTTGGCATCCCACTTTTTGGCTGGTTGCTGGTGTTTTGTAGTAGTAAAGAGCAAGGAAAAAGAGCCTAGAGAAGAGGAGAAGAAGAAGATCAAGGACAAAGATCAAATGTTGATCGTGATCCAAGCTTAATTCAAATTCAGCAAGCTGAATTTTAGAGAATCAAAATTTAGATCTTAGAGAGCTGTTCCAGACTGATCCTGAGTGGATACTCATAGAGGTCGGATACTTGTGCGGCTAATAGAGAGCCTCATCTCTTTCAGATCTAGATTTGAAAAAAGAGATTGTGAAATAGGTATGTGATTTGATCATAATCTAAATTTTAGCATATATCAATTTCAGCATATAAAATAGATCCATGTGATTTTATATTTTTATGCATACAAAATTCAGATTAAAATTATTTTAATCTTATTCTCCACTGTAGTGTTTAGAAAATTAAGTTTTTGAAACACATATGCATGCTTCAAATCCCAAATTCCAACAACAACTCTCTAAGAAGATATCTCCTAAGATACTTGAAGAGAGAAATAGAATGAGTTCTATTCCTTCTGCTTCAGCTGTAGGATTGATAATGTTTGCTATGTTATGTACCAGGCTTGATGTGGCTTATGCCTTGGGCATTGTAAGTAGATTTCAGGTTAATCCTAAGGAGGATCATTGGAAAGCTGTGAAAAACATACTCAACTACTTGAGAAGGATTGGAGAAGTTTTTCTGATATATGGTGGATCTGATTTAAAACTAAAAGATTATACCGATTCTAGTATTCAATCTGATCCGGATGATAGCAAATCCATATTTGGATGTGTTCACCTTGTATGGTGATGTAGTAAGTTGGAAAAGTTTCAAATAGTAAACTGTTGCTAACTCGATTACTGAAGCT
Organism: Elaeis guineensis; assembly: GCF_000442705.2. Taxonomy (NCBI): domain Eukaryota; kingdom Viridiplantae; phylum Streptophyta; class Magnoliopsida; order Arecales; family Arecaceae; genus Elaeis; species Elaeis guineensis. The sequence continues at coordinate 14,283,167 of NW_027332424.1, forward strand.
GAGTATATTGCTGCAAGTGAGGCTGCTAAGGAGGCTGTCTGGATGAAGAAATTCATCACAGAATTAGGTATGGTTTCAGAGATTGAACAATCAGTCCCTTTATTATGATAATACTGGGGCAGTTGCTCAAGCCAAATACTAAGGTCTCACCATAAATCCAAACACATCCTAAGATGGTTCCATCTCGTTCAGAAGATAGTTGAAAGACACGATGTGATCGTGGAGCAAGTTGATACCAAGAACAATATAACGGACCTGTTCACTAAGGCTTTGTCAATGCAGCAGTTTGACCACCATCATGATAACATGGATATCAAGTATAGGGGAGATTGGCTTTAAGTGCAAGTGGGAGATTGAAAGAATAATATCTTATAAGCCTATGACATATGGGATGCAATAGGGTTTATTGTAATTTATCTTTCAAACTCATTTAATTGATATTTATTATTAATAAAATAGATATTTTTGATTCATTATATGCTGTATCTTATTAATTTTAAGATTATAATGAACCTCATAGGTCTGGATAATGATTTAGGACTGTGATGAGATCATGTCAGTGAGACTTAATTCCTCAATAGCCTTGATCTAAAATATTTCTAATCATTGGTATATTAAATCGGAGATCAATGATACTGATAAGACTGGCATGTCCTATATATACTTAAAAATGAGGGTGGTTGATCTCACAATCACTTGTGTGGTGACATTAATACAAGGATATGGGTGCTCATTAGAGAATGAGTTTACTGAATTGACCTACAAGAGAATATCAGATGGAGTTTTATTTACATGTCAACCGATGATTTTCTAGTGGGAGTTGTGTAAATGATCCTTAGATTTGAGGTCACCATGGTACCTTATGTATATGGATCCATATTTTGGTTCACTACCTAGTTTGATTCTTTGATCCTTGTGTAGGGTGTTTTGAATATGGTGAAGTATATATGGAGGTTATAAGTGATCAATAAGGGATCAGTCACTCCTAATAAAGGGAGCGAACATCCTATGTGATCTCATAGGATGATGATTCTGGAAGACTTTGGCCAAAGCTGGATGATAATTAGAAAAAAAATTTTAATATATCATCAACTAAATCACTACCTTCTGATTGAGATACATAATGATAAGTGATTAGGTTTGACATATTTTCATACCCACAGCTCATCTGGGATATTGTTTAACTAAAGGATTGAATTACACAGGAGCTTGCCACTGAAGGGTATTTTGATAATTTTTTATCAAAATTTTAAATCTTTTGAATGGTGATGACATATTGCTAGATATCAATCTTGACTTGTGAATTCATCAAAATTAAAAGAATTTAATTCTAGAGTTAATTTGAAAGAGTCCAAGTTGATTGGGACTCTTCGGGTGACCTAATCTTATCAGATTAGGTTTACGTCGAAAGTTTTGGTCCACTGCTGGCTAGATTTGGAATCCAATAGATCACACACTTTGAGATTTAGCCTTGGTCTAATCTAATTAGAGTTTAATATAAATTTTATAAGTTAATTTGATATGCTCGCACACTGTATTAACCCAAGTTCCCAAATTGGTTTAGATCAAATTGTTTGAGCTAACCTAGACCAATTGGCTTTGACCTAATGGGATTGGGTCAATTTGGATTGGATCCTTATCCAACTTGAAAGAGTTTCAAGTGGAGAAGGAATCCTCCACATCCACCAAAAGTTACAACAAAAAATAAATGATGTCCACCTTAAATTGGCATGAGAAGTGGAGAATCCTTCTTAATGAAGGCTCTTAACTATTATGCATTACCTTAAATTCCTAATCAATTCTTCTATGATTTGATTCCAAATTTAATTTAGATTTTTATGGCATATAGAAGACTGAGAGTCCTTTTGCTTCAAGTATCTAAATTGCCAAAAATTTACTCAGTGAATTTATTTGGCATGTGGGAAGTTGGAGCGCCAAAGGTTGGCACCCCATGGTCTCATGTGACGTCCCTTGGTCCCCTATTTATAGGGGATGCCCCAGATAGTTTATTATGGTGATTTTTGGCTAGGACCAAGAGGAGGAATATGATAAATATAGAAAAAATCTAAAAAAAATTTCAGAAAAAAAAAGAGAGACTTTTGAGTGGCAAAAGTTGCTACTAGGGTGGTGAGATTTTCAGTAAGTATTGCTTGAGTGTCCTAGGATTTAGTTTTTTCATATGTTGGAGCCAAAAAATAAATTCTAAGTTGTGTGACATCTGAAGAGTATTTTCTCAATGTCATTCTACTGGGGAGATCGAAAGTAACTGGGCTTTAGTGTGATCGTGACGTAAGTTCAAAGCTGACAATATTCTTAAGAAGATAAGGCTGTGGTAGTGCACCAGTTGGGAAGGACTTTGGCCAACTTTCGTATGGATCATCGTTAGAGAACTTCTACCTTGGAGTTTTGTGGGAAACATCAATGTGCCACTTTTTTATATTGATTAAAATATAATTTTCTATCTCTTTGCATACTTGAATTTGCTTTGATCGTATTCGACAAAGTGATTCTAGGGTTTTGGGTTCGGCTCGATAGTTTTATTTGATAAGGCTATTGATTTGCTTGTTTTAAAATTTTAAAAAAATACTTTTCTATGCATGGTTGGAACCTAACAGTGTGAATGGTCTTTTGACCAGCGATGATATGGCTGCTCACAGTGAGGCTTGTAAAGTTTGACTGATACATAAATATGGTCTCAATGAGCCCTTGTAGTGGATGTTGGTGACAGTTGGTCCACTATAGGAGTAGGATGCGTATCAAGATAGAATCTATCGATCTTGATAGAAATAAATAGTTCTATAAGATTTGAGAGGCTAAATCTGAGAGTCTGTGGCCACAGCAGTGTGATTGATGGAAAAGAGTTTCTATAAAGATCACAGTTAGACTTGAGCTGATCGAATTTATCATATGACCGATGATGAGGTTTGATGATTTATCCATAACCTACCATCTAGTCTGAACTCATGATAGAGGGATTGAATCATATGCGAACTATACTTTGAGATTCTTTTTTGGTTCTATTGGATTGCCACTACATAATTACTAGGTGTTACTGGTGGATTGTGAGAGCTCACTAGGATTGCTCAGGATCAACAATCCTTGATGAGTTAGAGTGAAATTATTTCGATCCATTGAAAAGTATTTCAATGATACTATGATAGAGATCATTGTATATCTCACAATCAAATAGAATTGAACCCATGAGGTTACATAACAAAGGGATTACATCTGGAATAAGTAATTGGGCATATGAAGTCTCAATTGGGTTTAGAGAAATTCTATTGGATTCTGGGTAACCGCACATGATTGGATTTAATTTTTTCTTTATATTTGAATTTTTTATTTGATAAAATTAATTTAAATTAATTATCTACTAATAATCTAAATAAATTAGATTCATTGGACTCTAATTATTTGATACTTAAGGTTTTGGATCAAATGAATTAAGGATTCAAGTCCTTAATTAATTTTTTCGATACTTTTCATTGGGCGCCACTTGATTTGATCAAGTTGGGTGTGTCCACCTATTAGAGAGCATGTGGAACCATTATGGGGCATCCCATGGGTGCCATGTTGGGTATGTTTTTGTGGGTGCAAATACTCCAATAGTTGGCACTTAAAGGATCTCCTAAAAGGAGTCAAATAACTAAAGGAATAAGGATTCCTAATACAAGTAGGAGTTGTATTAAGTGATTGTTTGATTTTGAATAAGATTTAAATCTTATGCCTATTTAAAGGAGCCTTCCCTAAGGTCTCTAGGCACTTCAACCAGTAGCCCCATGCCTCCCTTGAAGAGCCCACGCCCCTTCTTTCTCTTCTCCCTTGCAGATCCAACTCCCGTACCTTGGGCATCCTCCATCTTCAACGCCCAAAGGTGTTTGGGTGTCTTATATTCTTTGTTGGTTTTTAGTCCTTGGTTGCTCCATAATTTAGGGAAAAAAAGCAAGAGAAAAGAGAAGATGAGAAGAAGAAGATCAAAGAAAGGATCAAAGAGTTGATCGTGATTTAAGCTTCGTTCAGATTCGCAGGCTGATTTTTCTTAGAGAAGAAAAATCAATATCAAAGAGAGTTGTTCCAGGCTAATCTTGAGTATATACCTATAGAGGTCAGGTACTTGCAGGGCTAAGAGAGAGCCTATTCTCTTCTAGATCTAGATTTGAAAAATAAAATTATGAAATAGGTATGTGATTCGATCACATATTCAATGTCAGCACATATGTTCAATTTTAGTATATAAAGTAGATCCTAGTGGTTTATGTTTTATGCATGCATGATGTAAATTAAAAGGTATTTTAATTTCTATTCTACTATGATATTTAGAAAAAAAATTTTTGAAACATACATACATGTTCCGACATTAAAATTCCAACAGTGGTATTAGAACCATGGGTTTCATATGCATGAAATTGATATACATATTTTGAAAAATATTTCAAAAACTGATTTTTTCTTGATACATAAGATGTATAGATAAATATTTTAAATTTTAAATTTATTTTAGATTTAATTTTAGAATATATAGTTATTATGTGAAAGCATGCATAGATCTGAATTTTATTCTAGAACGGTTTCTAGTTCATAATCATGTGATATGTAGATGCATGTGTAAATTTGAAATTTAATTTGATCAGATTTATGATTCATATAAGAGATATATGATTACATATTTAGGTCAAAAAAATAATTTTCAATATAATTCATGATTTGTGAAAGAATAGTGTCCTATAGGCCAATCGCATGCATGATGTGAAGAGATTTTTTTATATTTTTTTCCTACTCATTTGTATAATATTAGTTATTTTATTTATGAGGTATTATATTTTATCATTTGCTACATCATATTTTTATGATTATGATAAACCTCATAGATTAGGACAATGATTTTAGGGCTATGATGAGATCATGTTAGTGAGATCTAAAATCTTGATAGCCCCAATCTAAAATATTCTCAATCATTTGATCATCAAGTCAAAGATCGATGATGCTGGTAAGACTGGTACATCCTATGTATACTCAATAGAGAGGATGATTGATCTCACAATCACTTATGTGGTGATACTAATACAAGAATGTAGGTACTCATTAGAGAATGAGTTCACTGAACTGATCCGTAGGAAGAGCATCTGATGGAGCCTTACAGCATGTCGACAGATGATTCTCCAGTGGGAGTAGTACATGTGATCCTTTGACCTGAAATTATCATGGTACCTTGTGTATGTGGATCCTTACTTTGGTTTATTTTCTAGCATGCTACTTTGAGATGTGTGTGGGATATTCTGGGTATGGTGAAGTGTGCATAGAGATTATGAGTGATCAACAAAGAATCGATCACTCCTTATAGGAGGAGAGAACATAATATGTGATCTTATAGGATGATGACTCTAAGAGTCTCTGGCCAGAGTAGAGATGAATAGTAAAAATAGTTTATACTGATTCATCAATCGAGACATCATCATTGGATTGAGATACATATAGATAGATATTTGAGCTTGACATATTTTCATGCCCATGGTCTGTCTGGGATGTTGTGTGATCGAAGGATTGAATTGTACGGTAACTCACCATGAAAGGATAATTTTGATATTTTCATCAAATTCTAAATCTTTTGGATAGTCATGACACATTGCTAGACATCAATCTTGACTTATGGACTCATCAAAATTAAAAGAATTTAATTTGAGAATTAATTAGGAAGAATCCTAGTTGATTCAGACTCTTGAGCTGACCTAATCTAACAAGGTTAGGATTATATTGAGAGTCTGGGTCCACTGCAGGCAAGATTTGAAACCTAATGGGTTACATACAAATAAAAATTTGATCTTGATCCAATTTATTTAGATTTATTGTAAATCCAATAGGTTAATTGAATTGCTAGCACATGAATTAACCCAAGTTCTCAATTGGGTTTAGTGCAAAGGTGTTTGTGTTAAACCCAGACTTGTTGCCTTGATCTAATATGATTAGGTTTGAACCATCTAATAGTTAGGTGGCTGATCTAGATTTTATGGAAGTGTTCTATGTGCGATCTAATGTTGGAAAATATATCCCAAAGTCAATTGTCAGCCTATTGATAGTTGTGCTATTTGATGTAATTGATAAAATATTTTTTAATAATTTTCATCATAAGCTTGTACATCTTCTATATCGAACTTCTGTGTTATGATGAAAGTCTTTAAAATTATTTTAAATCAATAAAGAAAGATTTATCGTTTAGTCTTTAAATGAGTTCGCAGCCAAATAATATGCTATTACTGGGATGATAGACATATCAAGTGTAGGTCGTTATGTGCCATATAGGTTGGTTGTCCTCTTAACCAAAGAGCATGGACATGCTAGTATAGCATGCAGATGAAATATAGGAGTATATTTCACTGAATGTGATCAACTCTGAAGCACTCTACTGTCAAGAGTCACTTCGAAGGAATATAGGTATAAGTGTCTTTCCAACCTGAGATCACCATGGTGACTTGCAAGCAACTCACTATGCTTTGATGCCAGACTATCTAAATTTTTAATTTAAGATCGAAAGATTTTTGGACACAATTAAGTACTTGTGAAGTTGGTACGTGAGTCAAGAATGAATTGACCACTCCAAGAGATTGGAGAGAATGCTTTGTGTTTCAATTTAGTAAGACCTTGGCCAGGGCAATCCTTGAGGAGTCAAAGAATTTATTAAGTTGAGACACATAATAGATGTACCATTAAGAGTTGATAGTTTAAACTCTAAGTCATCCTAGCATCAAAGGTCAAAAAGATGAATTATATAGTAACTATATTCAAATAGATTTTTGAGTGTTACTTTGCATACATTCGGTCTATCCGGACGTCGGATACCATTGCTAGATGGTTACTCTGATTGATATAGGAATCAGTTCCTATGCTATCGACTTAGGTTTGAACCTATGGGGTCATACACATTAGAAGTTTTTCTCCAATCACATGACTAATCTGAAGAGTCTCAGTCAATGAGGACTCTGGTGAAGAGTCCCACTGGACGGAGACTCTGCTGAAGAGTCCCATTGGATGGAGACTCTAGAAAAAAGTCCTACTAGACTTGGACTCTATCATTAATGAATGATTAATTAGTAATTAGATCAGTAATTAGTTCAATTTTATTAAGCAATAAAGTATGAAAGAAGTCTGATTGAATTTGATTCAATCAAGTCAAGTCTGATTAGGTTATGAGATGACTTAATCGGTAAGGAAGAAATGATCCTGATTTGATCGGATCTATGGCTCAATTAATTTATTGATTTGATTAATTTTAATTAATATTATAGAAGTCTAATTAGATTAGATTCATAATATTTTATTTGGATCTAATTAGATTGGGTTTGAAAGAAATCTAATTGGTTAAACCCTAGAGTCCCAAATGAATAGGACTCTATCCCTTGCGCCATCTAAATTGTATCATGCCTTTTCTCACCATACAAAATTAGTTTGTATATGAAAAAATTAAAAAATAATTTTCTTTTTATCACCTATTAAGGATAGGAATTGATTGATTTTGATTTAAATTCAAATTAGTTTAAATTTTAACTTAAAACCTTATCCATATCCTTCCAAACATTGGCTGCTTTTGAAGGGGTCTATTGTGTATGATCAAAGAAGGTCTTTCTAATTGATTTTTATGCCTAATTTTCTTTGATAAGTCTCTCTTTAAGTTAGATAAGGGTGAGAAAAATTTAGAGTTGAATTGGAATTCAAAAGAGTTTGAATTGCAACAAATTCCAATCCTTATCCTATTTTATCAGATTTGTACAACAAACATAATAAGGCCACAATTTTGTGCACCAAATGATGGGAACTTTTCACTATGAGAAACCAAAGAGAAAGAAGGTTGAAAATACTATTTTGGGATGTGAGGATTTGGTGGTTTTCCTTCCTTCTTGGTGTGAACAAGAGAGGAGGCTATTCTCCTCTTGGTGAGAGACCTAGAACTGTTCTAGATTTCTGGGTGAGAAAAAAATTAAAGAGAAGAGAGTCTTTATCATATTTTTCTCCACCATCCAGTATCCTCCTCTAATCCATCTTCATCATCAAAAAAGTTTGAGGTGATTGAAGAAGGAGATCAAGTTAGATCTACCATCAGAAGCCGACTGTGCGAGCTAGCACTCCCGCAGAGAGATGATCGATCCGAGGGGCTTCGTGTGGACCATTTGTAGAGGCCAGATACTTGTGCGGCTACGAGCGATCAGAGAAAACTTCTAGATCTATATTCTCAATCATGAAGTTTGACTACCCACGCTCAGGTATTGGGTTCGGACCCTAGAAGTGATAGATTAGATCTATTACCTAATGCTGTCTTTTGAATTCATATACTTGTCATTTTAAATTCAGATTTTTATGCATATAAATTCATATCATAGATCTATTTATAAAAATTTTAAGAATAGATCTTATATATATATTTATAGATTAAATAGTTTAATCTAATATTTTTTATTGAAAAATTTTGAAATATGTGCATGAAATCCCTACACATCCTAACATGGTATCAAAGCCACAATTAGATATGACATGATATTATATGCATGTAGATCTATATTTTAATTTAGATTAGATCTAATATATAATATTTAGATTTAAAATTAGTTATAGATCTGATCGCACAAACTGATATAAGGTTGTCCTGCTGTAAGATTTACCCTTTACAGTGCAAAGGTTGTCCTAGTTTGTGCTGATCTTTATAAAATTTAATTTTAATTTAAAATAGATAATTTTTATTTATGATGATTATTATCTAATTTTGATTTAATCAAAATATAATAATTAGATCTAAAATAATTTAGATTAGATCTGAATTATTTAGATGAGATGATCTGAGTAGCGAAGTAATCAGATTGGGTTGTCACCAAACCGTCCGATCATAGGAGGTAATAGAGATTAGATCACTTTTTTTTTATTCAATTAGATCCTCTTATGATGTATAGGGGTGCCATTGTGACTATATCGCATGAAGATGAATGTGAAAAAAAAAACTTTACTTTTTCAAAAATCTTAAGATTGTGTATATAATACATTGTATGAAAGTAGTTGCATTTAATCTTTGCAAATAAAATCTAGAATCATGAACATATTTAGAATAGTTTTAAAATAATTTATGATTGATTTTATTACTATTTATATAGAATTATTTTGATCTGAAATTAATACAATTGTTGTAGTTCGCCTATTGAGTCGACTCAGTATTATTTGGGTCGACTCAGAATCCTGGTTAGTTAGCTCAATGTAACAGGCTAAAAATTATGATTAATAATTTATCATCAATAAATCAACTAAGCCTCAAAACTTAGTCGACCCATTGTGATGAGAAGGCTCAATCCAAGGGTAAGCTGATTTAAGTTTCAGATCGAAATAATTATGCATAAAATTAATTATAAAAATATTTTATAAAATTTGAAATTATTTTTAAATATCGAACCTCTACCCACAACCTCAAACTTAATTGAGAATTAAGTTAAACAAAGTAGACCTAAAATTATGAATAAAAGATCTAATGTCATTCGCATAATACGTGGGTGATGGGTTTCTGGGTTAGCTTGATCAGATCCTCCTAAATGGGTTAGACCTAGGGTTAGAATCAAAGATAAAATAGACTAAAAAGAGAAATTAGATTTAATCAAGATTTCTCTAGAGCTAATATAATAGTTGTAGTTGGTCGAGTCCATATCGTTGATTAGACCCAAATAGACTTTGATCTTGAGCTCAACGATCGAACCCAAATCCACGAGTAGATCCGATTGAAGCTGATTAACCAGTTGGTGTCTAAGGTTAGTTTGGCAATCTTGACCGATGGTTTTTAATTGGGAGCTACTCATATAGATTAAGTCTATGATGAGTTAATGGCATATCCCCCCATCGATCTCACTTATCTGGCCAATATGGTGAATCAAATTTTGATCAGATCGCTTAATGATTAGGGTTGACCCATGCTTATTAGGAAATCAGTTCAACTGATTTAGGTACTCCTAATTTGATTTGTCTTTATCTTCGACATGACTTGGTGAAGTCAGTGGGAAGATTGATGATTTGTCAGTAGGACTGACTTATTTTTTAGTCCATCCTAATCTGACTTGGTGAAGTCAGAGGGAGAATTAAGATTAGTTGGTCTGTGTATTTAATTCTATTAAATTATGTTAACCAAATTTTTTAAATTATTAGATCTATAAAATGAGCTAGTTATGATGATAACTAGATCATAGCCTCCCATTAAGGTGAATGGTAATGGATCCATTATTTCTGATTGACATTGTAGGTGCCATCCATCTGGTGTTTCTCTGAATGATAAAATTATTATTCATCATATGATGACTCTGTTGTACTATCTAATGAATGATTAGATTGGTCGATCCATACTCGAGCCTGATTATTCATTAGTTAGAATCACTGAGTAGGTTCATATTAATGGTTGGACCTAACCAAGACTTTTAATGGAGGCCTGTCGCCTACTAAAATGAAACCTAGGGTAAAATTAATTACTAAAAATTATTTAAGAAAAATAATTGATTGTGAATCTATCCGTAGATGCATATGGGTTGGTCGAGCTATACTCGGACCTGTATGCAGTCTGTGTGGATTTTAGTACCTGCCAAAGAATTAAAGTAATTCTTTGAGCTAGAGACAGAGGCTATCAATTCGTATAAAATGGTGAGAGAATTTTTAGACTAAAATCTATGTCTTTAGGCTTGATTAATTCATATACTAATTAGGTCTTATTTTTTTTTCTTTTCAGAAATAGCTAGTAATTTATCACTCCACTCACTGTTTGATAGTGATGAGCTTATTAGATCCAACTTCGATAGCCAGTATCAGAAGTTGAATATTGGTGTTGAGCCCAATCTAAATAAAAAATTTATGGCTGAATCGAGTCAAGCAAATAATGACCTAAATAAGCTAAAGAGAAATGAGCACTTGGTTGTTGATCAAGGTGCTTATATGATAACACCTTGTAATTTCTCTATATGTGATACTACTATCTGGGTATTGAATATCGAAAGTTCAGTTCACATATGCAATTCGTTGCAAGGACTTCAAGTTAGTAAAGAATTTGAGAACGACGAGAGATTCCTAAATGTAGGAGATGGAAGTCAAGTTCTAATCCAAACTTTAAGAATTATCGAGCTTATTTTCAAATCTAATAGTGTCATTTTAAGTGATTGTCACTATTATCCATCTTTCTTGATGAATATAATCTCTATTGGTCTTTTGACCAAAGATGGTTATAGTTTGTCAATAAAGAATAATTATTGTGATATCATTATGAATGATGTTATAATAATGCGAGGATAATTAAGAAATAGTATCTATATATTATCACAGTCTATGAGCGTAATGTACACTCGAAATAAATGTCTAAAGTTAGATAATGTCACAGATGCCTACTTTTGACATTTCAAGCTCGATCATATTAACAAAAGTAGGATAAATAGGTTAGCACGAAAGGGAATCCTCAATATCAATGATTGTGAATCCTTGCCAACCTGTGAGTCTTGTCTTCTTGGAAAGATGACTAAGTCATCTTTTACTAAAAAAGGTGAACAAGCTAGTAAAATTCTAGGTCTAATACATAGTGATGTTTGTGGACCTATGAACATTAGTGCCAGAGGAGGGTATAGCTATTTCATTACATTTATAGACGACCTATCTAGATATGAGTATATCTACTGGATGAAAATAAGTCCGAATTATTTGAAATATTCAAATGATTTCGTAATGAAGTAGAAAAATAAACTGGAAAAAAGATTAAGATCCTTCAGTCTGACCGAAGGGGTGAATATCTTTTCAGTGAATTTTTGATATATCTTGGAGAGAATGAAATTCTCTCACAATGGACTCCTCCAGGGATACCACAGCATAATAGTATCTCAGAAAGAAGGAATCGAACCTTGTTAGACATGGTTCGATCCATGATGGGGTTTGTAAGTCTGTCGATCCTTTTTTGGGGATACGCATTTGAGACAGCCTGTTTTGTACTCAATAATATTTCGAGCAAGTCAGTTAGTAAAATACCATATGAGATATGGTTAGAGCATAGGCCAAACCTCACTTACCTTAAGGTCTGGGGATATCTGGCTTATGTCAAATGATTACAAACTGACAAGCTCGGACCTAGGTCCGATAAGTGTAATTTTGTAGGGTACCCTAAGAAATGAGGGGATATTACTTTTACCTTCCTGCTGAACAAAAGATATTTATTAGCAGTAAGGCACACTTTTTGAAAAAGAGTTCTTAGTGAAAGAATAAATATCTCTAAAGTCAGCTTGATGAAGTTCGACAGGTAAAAGAACCGACACTAGTAACTGAATCTGAATCGAATTTGATAAGACAAATGCGAAGCTCAATATACAAACATCTTTAAGGCAATCTGATAGAGTACCGCATCAGTCAGACAGATACTTAGATTTTTTGATCCGAGATGGAGATCCTGTTGAGCTCAATGAGAACAATGAGGATCCAATCACCTATATGGATGCAATGCAGAGGTCCGACTCTGAAAAATGACATAAAACTATGAAATTTGAAATGAAATCCATGAAGATCAACAATGTGTGAACATTGGTTGATCCACCTAAAGGGATAAAATCCATAGAGTGTAAGTGGATCTTCGATAGAAAAAGGAGCGCAGACGGGAAAGTTGAGACCTATAAAGCTGTTTGGTTGCCAAGGAATATCATCGACATTATGGTATTGACTATGACGAGACATTCTCTCCTATGACAATGCTCAAGTCCATTTGAATCATGCTTGCAATAGTAGCATACTTGGACTATGAAGTCTGATAAATGGATATGAAAATAGTTTTTCTAAATGGAGAGCTAAATGAAGAGGTGTATATGATACAGTCTGAAGGGTTCACATCTATAGATGAGTCCAAGATGTGCAAGCTTCAAAGATCCATTTATGGATTGAAGCAAGCATCTCGGAGTTAAAACATACGTTTTGATAAGGTGATCAGAATGTATGGCTTCATTAAGAACAGAGAGGAACTCTGTATATATAAGTGGGCTAATAGTTCAGTAATTATATTTTTTATTTTATATGTGGATGATTTTTTTTAGTCGAAAATGATGTTCCTGCATTACAGAAAATAAAAGTGTGCTGCCGTCATAATTCTCCATGAAGGATCTGAAAGAAGCAGCCTACATCTTAGGGATGAGGATCTATAGGGATAGATCTAAGAGGCTGCTCGGACTCTCCCAATCAATGTACATAGATACCATACTGAAATAGTTCAGCATGAGAATTTCAAAAAAGGCTATCTTCTGATAGGCCATGAAATTTCTCTCTCGAAGAAGGATTGTTCGACAACCCCTCAAAAGAGAGAGTGTATGAGTAGAATTCTATATGCCTCGACAGTGAGTTCTATAATATACGCCATGATATGTACAAGATTGGATGTGGCATACTCACTAGGAGTAGTGAGTAGATACAATCAGATCTGGATGAGAACCATTGGAAGGTTGCAAAAATCATCCTTAAGTATTTAAGAAATACTAAGGACCAGTGACTCGTTTATGGAGAATCTGATTTGAAACTTGTAGAATATACTGATTTTGATTTTCAATCAGATCGTGACGATAGTAAAAGCATGTCGGGATACATCTTTACACTAAATGGTGGAGCTGTCTGCTGGAAAAGTTATAAGCAAAACACCGTAGCTGATTCTGTTTGTGAGACGGAGTACATCGCGACATCTGATACTATAAAGAAAGCTGTGTGACTGAGGAAGTTTATCTTCGAGCTTGGAGTGGCACCCTCCATCGATGGTCTAGTTCTGCTTTATTGTGATAGTACTGGGCCATAGCTCAGGTAAAGGAGCCGAAGGCACATCAGTGGACAAAGCATATTCTACGTCGCTATCACCTTGTCTAAGAGATCGTGGATCATGGTGATGTTAATCTTCAGAAGATCGACGGAAAGGATAACCTGACCAACCCATTAACTAAAGCCCTCATGATAAAGAAGTTGATGATCATAAAATGAAGATGGGTATGTGATATTGTACCGATTGACTTTAGCACAAGTAGGAGTTGTTGGAAAATATGTCCCAAAGTCAATTGTAACCTATTGATGATTATGCTATTTGATGTAATTGTATATGAATTAATAAAATATTTATTTAATAATTTTCATCATAAGCTTGTCTATCTTCTATATCAAACTTTTGTGTTATTATGAAAGTCCTTAGGACTATTTTAAATCGATAAAGAAGGATATAAAGTTAAGTCCTTAAACGAGTTTGTGACCAAATGATATGCTATTACTAGGACGATAGACATATCAAGTGTAGGTCGTTGTGTGCCATATAGATTGGTTGTCCTCTTAACCAAAGAGCATGGAGATGCTAGTATGGCATGCAAGTGAAATGTAGGAGTACATTTCACTGAACGTGACCAACTCCAGAGCACTCTACTGTCAAGAGTCACTTTGAAGGGATATAGGTATAAGTATCCCTCTGACCTGAGATCACCATGATGACTTGCAAGCAACTCATTGTGCTTTAGTATCGGACTACCTAAATTTCTAATTCAAGATCGAAAGATTTAGGATACAGTCAAGTACTCGTGAAGTTGGTGCATGAGTCAAGAAAGAATTGACCACTCCAAGAGATTGGAGAGAATACTTTGTATTTCAATTTAGTAAGACCTTGGCCAGGGCAATCCTTGTGAGGAGTCACAAGATTTATCAGGTTGAGACACATAATCGATATACCATGAAGAGTTGACAGCTTAAACTCTAGGTCATCCTAGCATCAAAGGTCAAAGGGATGAATATACGGTAACTATATTCAAATAAGTTCTTGAGTGTTGCTTTGCATACATTCGGCCTATCTGGACGTCGGATACCATTGCTAGATGGTTACTCCGATTGGTACATAAATTAGTTCTATGCTACTAGCGTAGGTTTGAATCTATGGGTCACATACATTAGAAGTTTCTCTTCGATCACATGGCTAATCTGAAGAGTCTCAATCAACTGGGACTCTGGTGAAGAGTCCCACTGGATGGGGACTCTGTTAAAGAGTCCCACTAGACGGAGACTCTAGAAAAGAATCCCACTAGACTTGAACTCTATCATTAATGGAGGATTAATTAGTAATTAGATCACTAATTAGCTCAATTTGATTGAGGATTAAGTTTGAAAGAAGTCTGATTGAATTTGATTCAATCAAGTCAAGTCTGATTAGGTTATGAGATGACCTAATCGGTAAGGGAGAAATGATCCTGATTTGATCGGATCTATGACTCAATAATTTATTAATTTGATTAAGTTTAATTAAAGTTATAGGAGCTTAATTAGATTAGATTTATTATATTTTACTTAGATCTAATTAGATTGAGTTTGAAAGAAATTTATTTGGTTAAACCCTAGAGTCCCAAATGAATAGGACTTTATCCCTTGCGCCATTTAAATGATATCACACCTTTTCTCACCATACAAAATTAGTTTGTATATGAAAAATTAGAAAATAATTTTGTACCCATTAAGGATAGGAATTGGTTGGTTTTTATTTGAATTCAAATTAGTTTGAATTTCAACTTAAAACCTTATTTATATCCTTCCACACGTTGGCTGCTTTTGAAGGGGTCTATTGTGTATGATAAAAGAAGGTCTTTCTAATTGATTTTTATATCTAATTTTATTTGATAAGTCTCTCTTTAAGTTAGATAATGGTGAGAAAAAGTTAGAGTCTAATTGGAATTCAAAAGAGTTTGAATTGTAACAAACTCCAGCCCTTATTCTATTTTATCAGGTTTGTGCGACAAACATGTTAAGGCCACAATTTTGTGCACCAAATGATGGGAACTTTTCAATGTGAGAAATTAGAGAGAAAAAGGGTCAAAAATACTATTGTGGGACATGAGGATTTGGTGGTTTTCCTTCTTTCTTGACATGAACAAGAGAGGAGACCGTTCTCCTCTTGGTGAGAGACCTAGAACTGTTCTAGGTTTTTGGGTGAGGAAAAAATCAAAGAGAAGAGAGTCTTCATTGATTTTTTTCTATCATCCAGCATCCTCCTATGATCTATCTTCATCATCAAAAAGGTTCAAGGTGATTGAAGAAAGTGCTCAAGTCAGATCTACCATTAGAAGCCGACTGCACGAGCTAGCACTCCCACGGAAGACTGATCGGTCCGAGGAGCTTCGTGTGGACCATCTGTAGAGGTCGGATGCTTGTGCGGCTGCGAGCGATCAGAGAAGACTTCTAGATCTATGTTCTCAATCATGGAGTTTGACTATCCATGCTCAGGTATTGGGTTCGGATCCTAGTAGTGATAGATTAGATCTATTACCAAATGCTGTCTTTTGAGTTTACATGCTTATCATTTTAGATTCAATTTTTTATGCATATAAATTCATATCATATTGTAAGAGTTTTAAGATCAAATCTTATGCATGTATTTATAGATTAAATAGTTTAATTAATATTTTTTTGCTAAAAAATTTTGAAATACGTGCATGAAACCCCTACACATCCCAACATCCACCAAGTACATGCCAATTTTCCATGCCAAAGAAAATTATGGTGCCACACTTTTGATGTTAAGAAGGAAGAGTCCTTCTTAACGAAGATTCTTAACTTCCTTTTAATTTTTCATGCATTCCCTTTACTCTACGCACCATCTGATGGCTCTTGGGGATATGTTGGCATAGAAGTGGAGGAGTCCTTCTGCTTGAAGGCTCTTCCATACCCAAAAACTTCCATATGAAGAATTTATTCTTTGTGGAAGACTAGGGGATGTCGCATGGGATTTGTTTGTGGCAAACATTTTTTTCTTCTCCCTTGTTCTTAATTCTTACACGCCTAGTTTTATGGGACTAGAGAAGGAAGAGTCCTTCTGCTCCTAAACTTTCCCATGCCATTTATTTTTGTGGTGATTTATTTCACCATGTGAGGAAAGTTGGCGTCCCTTGGAAATGAATAGCGCCCCTTTGTTACCTATTTAAAGGGTGTGCTACACCTTGGTTTCACATCCATTCTAGGATGAGTTTAGGAATGAGAATGAGAGGAAAAAGAGAGAAAAAGTCTGAAAAAAATAAGAAAAAGGGAGAAAGAAAAATGGAAAGGAAGGGAAGTGAAAATAGAAAGCATATGATGCTTATCCTAAAATCAGATTGTTCATATGTTGAACATATAATCTAATATTTATGTGGTGAGATCATTTAAGAAATGATTCCTAAAGTGATCCTAGTAGAGGTCTCAAAGGCATACAAGTGATGGTGCAACCCATTCTTGCGAAGGATGATCAGCGGTGTAGTTGTAAAGAAGGCTGCAGCACTACATCGAATTGGGAAGGGCCCTGATCAGTCCCGTGTGGATCACCATTGGAGGGCTTCTATTTGGAGTCTTGTAGAGATCTCAAGGTTACCAGATGCTCATCTTTATGTTCGTATATGACCTCTAATCTCTTATTTATATACATGCTTATTTTATTTGATTGTAATCATCAAGGTGTTCCTAAGACTTTTGTATTCTGGTAGTCTAGTTTAATTGTTAAATATATTTTCAATTATTGAATGCATATAAAAATTTTAAAATTTACATTCCGCTATATTACTAAAACCCAACAATGGTATCAGAGCCACCCATGATTGATTCAATCAAATATCATGTTATTATTGTAATATAGATTAGATCCAGTTCATATTATGTCAAAATCAAATTTTTTGATTGATGTTTAATTGATGTTCTTGATGTATTTTTGTTAATAATAAAATATTATCAATCCATGATCAAATCTTGGATATGAGTTTTCATAGTCTTTAGACATGTGAGATAAGTTTAAGTTAGATCCCATGATCTAATTTTGATGGAATTGTAAATCCAATGCATGTGATGCATGAAGCCTTGCAATGATACATTGGATGTAGATTGCCAAGACTTAGGGTTTATGCATTTGATGCATTCACCTAAGATCCAAGTTGTCGACCACCATGTTGTTGGGTACTCACCATTATGGTTTTTTTATCTTGGTTGACATCCTAGGTATGTGTGGAGCCAAAAAAATTGATCATAGAAATGATGCATCAGACATGGATTAAGATTTTTACTAATAGATTTGTTTAACTATAATTCATTGATCTAATGTGATTAGAATTAATGATTATAGATTTAATCAAATTCATAGTTCTAATTTGATTAAAAGTTATATTTATTTTAGGTTGATCAAATTGTCATTCACCTAATTTGATTAGGATTTGAGTCATGGTTGATCGAATCTATACTAACCTAATTGATTTAGATTAACCTAAGGATTGATCAATCCAACTCAAAAAGGATGACAACAGATTGACTTAAAATAAAAATTTGGATCAAGTGTTGAATTTGAATCAAAAATCCTAGATGGATCTTATGCCCAAATATTTAAACATCTCCATTAATATGTTTATGAATGATATCATAATTAAAATAACATATTTTATAATTGTTATAAAATACATGTTAGTGGTTATGGACTATGGTACATCCATGAGATGGATGTATGCATGAATGCTTTCATGTTGGCTGATTATATAAATACATCTGCAAGAGTTGCAATAGGGGCTGGGTGCTCCTAATGTATTGTATTATCAGTCATATCTTTCTTTTGTATGTTTTTAACTATTGATTGGGACTTTTACATATTGATGTAAAATTATAAAAAAAAATTATTTAAGAATAAATAGAAATTATTTCTTTCTATTTTTAGATAAAGATATTCATGGAGATGAAGACTAGACTACTAAATATTTGTAGAGTAGAGACACATTAAGATTGATCATGAGATGGTTCAATTTAAAATGCACCTAGGGTTAGACCAATAAATCATCCTGTGGCTCGGATGATTTTTCAGAAATCCATAACCATTAGATTTTCTTTATATGCTCTTACATGCTGGTAGTTAGAATTAAAATCGTATATGATGCATTTTATTATATATATTTTAGATATGCATGAGACTTAAGTCTCTCATTTAAATTATATTAAGTCATAATGGCGAAGTGTTAAAAACACTACCCATGCCTTCCTTCATGCTAAGCCAGTATTATATCAAGAACCATAGTAGGCTTGTTGTGCTATCCATAAAGCTTGCTTGGAGACTGATTTGATACTACCTTGATGCATAATAAAGCTAATGGTAATTAGCTCATACTAAGTCAATAGAGTATGTCAAAAATTGTAGTGAGTTTATTGTGCTATCCACAAGACTTGCTATAGAGATTGATATGATGTTGACTTAGTGATGCTTATGGCATATTCTGGTAGTGCTGCCTTATTGTGCTATCCATAATGGTAGAATTATTCAGATATGATCATGTAGGATTGAAGGATATGACTTAACTAAAATACTATAGTTTGTTGTGCTGCCCATAAGGCTATAAGTATTTTAGAGGTAAAAATTATGTTGAGAGTTGCATGATGCAATTGGTAAAGAGTTACCTACCTTTAAACTTATAGAGCTTGTTGTGCTATCCATAAAATTTTTTTTGAGAAATTGAGATCTCAACCCCACTAAAGAACTAGATGATATGTTTCCTCATTTTTCATACTTGAGGACTATGAAATTCATTAAAATAATAGGAGACACATTTAGATAAAAATCTCATCTAAATTATGCATGTCTCATGAGTAGTTCTTTAATGTTCTTATATGGATATCTGCATCTTCACTATCACTACATGGTATAGTTTTTAAATTGATCGAACTTCATGAACTGATTGAGGAACCTGACAATAGTTCTCACATAGGAGATAGTCTCTTATTCTCCTGATTTCGATTTGATCGGAGATGATACTATAAAGAAGAAAAAACTACATATGAGATATGATGGGGTGACAGTATGACTGTCATATGTATCCTCATTAACTTAATCATACGATTAAGTCAATATCATAGATAGTGAGATAATTCAGGATTTGATCCTACTAACTCTCCCAAGTTCCTTCTTTAACATCTTTCAGGAGAAAAAGGTTAAGATTGTCTTTGTCATGGATATCAATTTTATTACAGTAATGATAAGCATTAGAGATTGTTGGTGCAGAATTTCGCCGAAGCCAGAGTTGCTGGAGTCGAGATGACCGCGGCCGCCATCGGGACCTGCAAGAAAAGTCTGAACCGGAGTTGGGGGTGCTCCAGCAAGACCCTCCGATGCTCAAGTTAGTACTCTGCTTCAACAGAAATAGAGTGCTCGAGTGGAAATTTTAGCAGAGTTTTGAGATAGAGTTTTTTGAGCTTAGAGAAGAACGTATTTGGGGATCCCTTTTTATAGACAAAGTGCGTAACTAATTGACAACGACGTCTGTAACCGCCTGGTAGTGGGCTGTTTAGAGCCGCCCGGAGTTTGTTACGGAGAGTAGTGGCATCAGGGGTCGTTCAGGGCCACGTGGAGTTTGTTATGGAAAGTAGAGTGGTGTCCATTGTCGCAACTTGCCAGAAAGTAGTGGAGCCCGGAGAGTGGAGCAGTGTCCATTGTCGGACTTGCCAGAGAGTAGTGGAGCCACGTAGAATCCATTGCAGAGAGTGGAGCAGGATAATGGCCATTGTCGTGACTTGCCAGAGAGTTGGATCTGTCGGCTGGAGCTCGACTGGGACATCTGATGGAGCGGAATGGCTCTCTATTCCGTCGATCTGGGAGAAGCTCGGATGTCTCCAAAGCTGCTAACGAGTCTACTATTGTCAGATACCTTAGGCACTGATACTACAGGTGGGAGTCATCTGCTGTAGAATCTCGGATGGAGACTTTTCGTTGGTGAAGCCCGGTAGGAATCCGATTGCTAGAGAAGTCCGTCTGGGATTCACCTGATGTGAAAACTCGTCTGAAGATGATCCGTCAGAGAAGTTTGGTTTCATGAAGGATCTGGCGGAGGGTCGGTCGGCGATGGACTTCGGATGGCACTGGGGGGTTCAGCAGACGTCGGAGGTGATTGATCATTGTAAGAATCCAACTGTCGGAGTCTGTCTGTCGTAGAAGCTCATCCGATATCCATCTGCTATGAAAGTTTGGTCGAGGTCTGGTTCTTACAGAAGGCTGAAAGGAGACTACTTATTATAGAAGCTCGATCGAGATCGATTGTCGTGGGAGCTCAGAGTAGCGATCTAGCCGGTGGGTCCTGTCCCGCTGTAGAAGCTCGTCTGTGATCCAACTACGAAGAAGCTTGGCTGAAGTCTACCTGTAATGGAAGTTTGGAAGAGACGTGTTTACAATAGGGGCTCGAATGGAATTTGCTTACAGTAGAGATCCGGAGTAGACCGTCCGCTATAGGAGTTCGGAGTAGACCGCTCATAGTAGAAGTTTGAAGCAGACCGCTCGCTGTAGGAGTTCGAAGTAGACCGCTCGTAGTAGAAGTTCGGAGCAGACCGCTCGCTGTAGGAGTTCAGAGTAGACCGCTCGTAGTAGAAATTGGCTCTCACAGAGCTCGGTTAGAATCTTGAAGGCAGTCGACCGTCGTAAAAACTCTGATGGAGTCTGATTACTGTAGAAACCTCATTGTCAAAGAAGCTTGGATATTGATGAAGTCGGAAGGAGTTCGAAGAATAGTTGATCATCGTAGAAGGTCGGCTGACAGTGAGGCCTAGAGAGCCTTTGGAGCGGCACAGTAGATGGATGGAGAAGCTCATTGTCGGAGAAGTTCGGAAGGAGTTCGGAGAATAGTTGGTCACGTAGAAGGTTGGCTGACAGCGAGGCCTAGAGAGCCTTTGGAGCGGCACGGTAGATGGATGGAGAAGCTCATTGTCGGAGAAGTCCGAAAGCTCGGACGGTCGGGGGGGTTCAGAGAGATGCCACACAAGGTCGAAGTCGGAGAAGCCCTGGAAGGGTCAATCTTTTACAAACTTCGGTCGGGGGGTATTTTATACCCAACATCAGTCTCCCTACTTCCGAGTTTGGGTTCCAAATGAAGGAGGTACAGAGAAATTCTCACAATCGAAGTTGCTTCCCTCGATTTTCGCACTCGATGGTTGCCAGATATTTTGACGTTCGGCATGCTGGTACTAGAGCCTTTTCGAAAAAGATTTTTTCTTTTTGGAATTTCCACTGGAGCGCTGCCCCAAGTACGATGCAATAATGGTTTTATTAATTGTCGGCCACCTTCAGCCGCTTGCCATGGCAAGTGAGCCACGCGGTGGTTATAGACTGCCAGAGGAGTCTTGCAGTCATTATTGCTCCAGATCCCGTCGCCTATTTAAACCCGTCTCCCCCCTTCGGGGATTTCACTTTGTATGGGAGTTCCTTTGGTCCTTCCCTCTTGGCCTTGGCATCCTTCGAGTCATCCTCATCTCTGCATCCCTGCATCCCTCATACCAGCCTAGGTTAGCCCCAGAACTTTCTCCGCTTTCGTGGCCCGTTCATAGTCTGTGCCGATCGTCCTTCATTGCAGATATGGGTGGATGCGGCTCGGATGTTAGCCTAGAGTCTCAAAGCCCATGAGCGGGAAGGTGCTGCAACTTCGGGGTCGGTGAAGAAGGCGAGGGTAGAAAAGATAGATCCGACCGTATTTCACCTTGATCATCTAGAGCCCGCGCTTAAGCACATCTTCGATTGTGAGTGCTTCCCGGTGTGCGTCATTGTGTGAGAAAACCTGACCTCAGAAAGAAGGTCATGCCCGCCGTCACTGTGAGGGGGAACTTGACCTCAGAAAGAAGGTCATGCCTGTCGTCAGGTACTTTGAAGATAATATTGGAGTAATTTCCGAAAAGGAGGCTGAAAAAAGAAGTCAGGTACTTAAAGTAATCCTCGACGATGGTCGGAACCGAGAGTTCGAAGTCTGATGAAGCCGAGCTTCCTTAGAACTTTTCTCCTCTTTTTTTTTTTCTGGTCGTTTCTCTTTTTGTTTTTGGCTTTCAAGGCTTTGTAATGTGTACTTTACCAATGAAATGAAAATGAAATTATCTATTACCTTGTCCATTCTGGTATTAAATGGTTGTTTACCGAACTTTTTTTGTCTTCCACCTCATTTGACGTCGACGTAATTTGTAATTCCTCGTCTGTTCTTGCTTCGAGTTGTCATTTACTGAACTCCTTTTGTCTTCCATCTTGCTCGATGTCGGCGTTGTTTGAAGGTTCTCGATCGTCGCTATGCTGATTCGCCCTTAGGGACTGGAGATTTTTGACAAGGGTTTTTCTCCTCATTGAGACGAGGTCCCTTGTGCCTTTGATGTAGTTTGTTTTCACTTATCGCTGCGTAGTTCGTCGCTTTCTCTTTTTGTCTCTCCTTTTCTTCTGTGTTCGAGTGAGGGTCTTCCCTCTGCTCTTGACGGGGTCTGAGAGTGTAGAGGGGCCATTGAGGAGGCTTTCCTCTTTGTCCGATCTTGATCAATGGAGCCTTTGTTTGTGTCAGGATGAGGTTCTCCTCTTGTTCCCGACAGTCAGTTTCAGCTTATGTTAGGATGAGGTTCTCTTTCTGTTCCTAACAGGGTGGTGGGGGCAGCAAGAGTCGCTGCAAGGGCCTCTCCCCCATCCGATCTTTAAGTAACCGGGCCTTCGACTTTGCTCATGTTAGGATGAGGTTCTCCTCCTGTTCCTAACAAGGCTGTGAGGGCACATAAGGACCGTTGCAAGGGCCTCTCCCCCATCCGATTTTAAAAAATCGGGCCTTCGACTTTGCTCATGTTAGGATGAGGTTCTCCTCCTGTTCCTAACAAGGCTGTGGGGGCACATAAGGGCCGTTGCAAGGGCCTCTCCCCCCATCTGGTCTTTAAGAAATCGGGCCTTCGAATTTGCTCATGTTAGGATGAGGTTCTCCTTCTGTTCCTAACAAGACTGTGGGGCACATAAGGGCCGTTGCAAGGGCCTGTCCCCCCATCCGATCTTTAAGAAATCGAGCCTTCAACTTTGCTCATGTTAAGACGAGGTTCTCCTCCTGTTCCTAACAAGGCCGTGGGGGCACATAAAGGCCGTTGCAAGGGCCTCCCTCCCTATCCAGTCTTTAAGAAATCGGGCCTTTGACTTTGCTCAAGTTAGGATGAGGTTCTCCTCCTATTCCTAACAAGGCTGTGGGGGCACTAAGGGCCGTTGCAAGGGCCTCTCCCTCCATTCGATCTTTAAGAAATCGGGCCTTCATCTTTGCACATGTTAGGACGAGGTTCTCCTCCTGCTCCTAACACGCTTAATTTATTTGTATGGGGGAATTACTTCTGTCGTTATAAGCTTATGCCAAAAGAAAAAATACGTGAATATGAAAGAAATTTTTATTTAGGGCAAAGTTATTGGTAATACATTCGTAGATTTTTTGAACCCTATAGCCACGGAAGGTCTGCTCTTCGTCGGGTCCTCTTGAGATGGAGTTGATAATCCCAATCAGAGGCCGATCTTCAGGTTGCTCCTCCTCCTTGGTGGCTCTGGCTGCGACAGGGCCCTAGGCCGATCTTCCCTACCTTCAGGTCGATGTCGAATGAATCTGTCAAGCCGATCTCACCTGATGAGCTCCTCGATTTCATCTCGAAGCTGAATGCATTCTTCCATGTCGTGGTCGTGGTCACAGTTATAGAGGCAAAATTTGTTCAGATTGTACTTTTTGGGGTGCGAGCACATCCTTTCCGGCCTTGCAGCTGCTCCCCAACCTCCATCAGCACTTAAGTTTTTGATGCGTTGAGAGGGGCGTAACTGTGGAATCTTCCAGGGAGAGAGCTCTGTCGAACTCTGTGGTCCAGGCTTCTTTACTTACGAGCTCGGGGAGGAGTCCGAACATGCCTATGTCCAGAGGAGTTCGAGAATGCAGTCGAGCTTCACTGGCCCTTTTTCAACTGCGAGCTTGCTTGAGTCTCCCGCCTGCCGCTCCTTCGCGGTCTCCTCTCCTTCATCTTGAAGGCTTCTTCTGCTCGGGCATATCTTCGGTCCGAGCCAGCAAATCAGCAAAGTCCCTTGGATACTTCTTTTCCAGAAAATAAAAGATCATTCTTCTGAAGACCGCCCTTCAGGTTGGCCATCGCAATCGATTAGTCCAAGTTTCGGACCTCCAACATGGCGATGTTGAAATGGTTGACATAAGCTCGGATGGATTCCCCCTCCCTTTGCTTGATGTTAATGAGGGACTCCGAGCCTCTCGAGGATGCCGGCTACTAACAAAATGAGCCACAAATTGGTGGCTCATCTGGTCAAAGGAGAAGATGGTATCCGACTTCAATGCTGAGTACCAGTTCCTTGCTGCTCCCTTCAGAGTGGATGGGAAAGCTCGGCACAAGATGGCGTCTGGCGTGCCATGGAGCAACATCATTATCTGAAAGGCCTCCAGTGGTCAACCGGATCCGAGGTCCCATCATAGCTTTCGAATTGGGGGAGCTTGAAGTTTGGCAGGATCGGTTCCTGCATGATCATTTGAGAGAAAGGAGGATCAGTGCAAATGTCCTCACCAAAAGTAGGGGAGCATGGCAGAGCTCTTCGATCTGTCGGTTAATCTCCTGGAGCCTTCGATCCAGGAGGTCCTCTCGACTACGAGTCTCGAGGGTCTTTTGATAGAGTGGAGGTAGAAAACCTCCGGGAGTGGAATCGTGATCAGACCGGGAGCTCTCCACCCTTGGATTCCCTTTGTCGAGGAAGACAGGATGACTGGCCCAAGTGGCCCACCCTACTGTCGAATCTTGGAGCTCCGACGATGCTTTGTCCAATCGCACTAACACCTATGGCTGTTGCTACTGCTGCTGCATGGCCTGCACTGCTTCAGTGAGGCCTCTGACCTGCTGAACCAGCAGGTCAAACTACTCCATACCGACCGTCGTTGTCGGAGGAGGAGGAGGAGCCTGAGAAACTGGAGGTGAGGTCGGAGCCTGAGATCTGGCCACAGAGGCCGTGGATGTCTGGTGGATGCCTTTCGGGGAGGTATCAAGTGGAGATCTAATAGGAGAAGGAGAGGAGGACGTCGAAGGAGATGACTGGAGGCAGTCTCATTGAGCACTCCTTCAAGAACAAGGGTACTGCGAAGACATAGCCCCTTCCTCTAGCGCCAATTCTGTTGGTGTAGAATTCCATCGAAGTCGGAGTTGCTGGAGTCGAGATGACTGTGGCCACTACTGAAACCTGTAAGGGAAGTCTGAACTGGAGTTGGGGGTACTCTGGCAAGACCCTCTGATGCTCAAGTCAGTACTCTGCTTCAACAGAAATAGAGTGCTCGAGTGAAAATTTTAGTAGAGTTTTGAGATAGAGTTTTTTGAGCTTAGAGAAGAACGTATCTGGGGGTCCCTTTTTATAGATGGAGTGCGTAACTAATTGACAGCGACGTCTGTATCTGCCTGGTAGTGGGCTGTTCAAAGCCGCCCGAAGTTTGTTACGGAGAGTAGTGGTGTCAGGGGTCGTTCAGGGCCACGTGGAGTTTGTTACGGAGAGTAGAGTGGTGTCCGTTGTCGTGACTTTCCAGAGAATAGTGGAGCCCAGAGAGTGGAGCGGTGTCCGTTGTTGCAACTTGCCAGAGAGTAGTGGAGCCATGCGAAATCCATTGTAGAGAGTGGAGCAGGGTAGTGGCCATTGTCGTGACTTGCTAGAGAGTTCGGATCTGTCGGCTGGAGCTCGGTTGGGACATCTGATGGAGTAGAATGGCTCTCTATCTCATCGATCTGGGAGAAGCTCGGATGCCATCAAAGCTGCTAACGAGTCTACTGTTGTCAGATACTTAGGCACTGATACTACAGGTGGGAGTCATCTGCTGTAGAAGCTCGGATGGAGACTTTCTGTTGGTGAAGCCCGGTAGGAATCCGATTGCTAGAGAAGTCCGTCTGGGATTCGCCTGATGTGGAAGCTCATCTGAAGATGATCCACGAAGAAGTTCGATTTCATGAAGGATCTGGCGGAGGGTCGGCCGACGATGGACTTCGGATGGCACTGGGAAGGTTCGGCAGACGTCGGAGGTGATCGATCGTTGTAAGAATCCAGCTGCTAGAGTCCATCCATCGTAGAAGCTCATCCGATATCCATCCGCTATGAAAGTTCGATCGAGGTCTGGTTCTTGCAGAAGGCTGAAAAGAGACCGCTTATTGTAGAAGCTCGATCGAGGAGCGATTGTCGTGGGAGCTCGGAGTAGCGATCTGGCTGGTGGGTCCTGTCCCATTGTAGAAGCTCGTCTGGGATCCGGCTACAAAGAAGCTCTACTGAAGTCTACCTGTAATGAAAGTTCGGAAGAGACGTGTTTACAGTAGGGGCTCGAATGAAATTTGCTTACAATAGAGATTGGAGTAGACCACCCGCTGTAGGAGTTCGGAGTAGACCGCTCGTAGTAGAAGTTCAGAGCAGACCGGTCGCTGTAGGAGTTTGGAGTAGACCTCTCGTAGTAGAAGTTTGGAGCAGACCATTCGCTGTAGGAGTTCAGAGTAGACCACTCGTAATAGAAGTTTGGCTCTCACAGGAGCCCGATTAGAATCTTAAAGGCGGTCGACCGCTGTAGAAACTCGGATGGAGTTCGATTACTGTAGAAACCTTGTTATCGAAGAAGCTCGGATATTGATGAAGTCCAGAAGGAGTTTGGAGAATAGTTGATCACCGTAGAAGGTCGGCTGACAGTGAGGCCTAGAGAGCCTTTGGAGCAGCACGGTAGATGGATGGAGAAGCTCATTGTCAGAGAAGTCCAAAAGGAGTTCAGAGAATAGTTGATCACCGTAGAAGGTCGGCTGACAGCGAGGTCTAAAGAGCCTTTGGAGTGGCACGGTAGATGGATGGAGAAGCTCATTGTTAGAGAAGTCTGGAAGCTCGAACGGTCGGGAGGGTTCAGAGAGACACCACACAAGGTCGGAAGCCGGAGAAGCCCTGGAAGGGTCGGTCTTTTACAAACTTTGATCGGAGGGTATTTTATACCCAACAGAGATAAATTGCAAGAGTTGTCTTGCAAATGTGAAGCAGTAGCAGGATGCAAAGTTGTATCTGCTAATAGTTTATATGTGATACAAACTAATTTATCATTGAGTGTTTCAGCTTCAGCATTTTAGGTATATGACACCTTATATAGGTTTCATTTATGCAAAGCATTACTGGACCTATAAAGCTGAAAAAAGGTGACTACATACTTTTTGACACTGATGGATAGTCCATTCATGCTCAGGCTGTAGGAACCTATTTATATATGTAACCTTCTAGTAAGGTTTAGAAACTAATAGATCATTGTTATATGCCTAAATTTGTCAAAACAGTATTTCAATTCCTTTGTTATTCTAACATGATTTTGAAATTAATGTAAAAAGTAAAAGTTACTCTCCTTTTGATAAATTTTATGGCTATGGATTTATAATAATAGTCTCATATTTTTATTACTCAATGATATTGTTCTTCATATTGATAAGAACAAGATAAGAATATGTGATAGTCACATATCTCTGACATTGCCGACTTGGCCATTTTTGTGAGTCAAAGATATACAAGTAATAAAAAGAAGAGTTCTTTGTCTGTATGATTTTAAATCATATAGAACTTGTAAATCTTATCTCATAGATAAATTGACCAAGATCCTATTTACTGGATATGGAAAAGATAAGCAAGGTATTAGGTCTTGAACATATAGATGTTTAAAGGCTAATAGTATCTTGATCAGAGATAGACACTTCATATGAGATATGATGTATTCTCTAATTTGCTTAACAAATCTCATTCTAAGGATATGCCCTAGAAATTGCTGCATGTATTTTGAATTAGATACTATCAAAATCTGTTACTAGCACTTCATATAAGATATAAAAAGAAGGTAGGTTGCCTAACTTATGTGAAAAGAGTTGATGTACATAAGTTTTATACTAGATCAGATTTATATAAGTTTATAGATTATCCTAAAAAGTAGTATATGATACTACTCCTACCACCCTACTAGACAAAAAGTATTTTATCAGTAGGTATGCCACCTTTTGAAAAAAAAATTCTGAGGGGACAGTTGGAGGATAATTGAACTTGAAAAGTTCAAGACCTATGAACTTTACCATCATAACTTGTGGAGTGTCCACAATTGATCCTCAACCAGATGTGCCTATTAATGAGGCACGACACACACCTCCTCATCGAAGGTCAATCTGAGTATGCAATATACCACTCAAAATATGGGTTTATCATTGAGAATGATGATACACCATACATCACTAAGAATGATTTTTTCTTAACCTACTCGAAGATAGTCATGAATAGAAACTCTGGCAAATGCATGATATCCGAAATGAACTCCCTATATATCAACCAAGTATGGACTATGGTTGAAGTACCTATGGATATGATCCAACAGGCTGCTAACAGAAATTTTTAATTCAAATTTTTTACTTGCTATTGCCGCACACCATCTAGAGAGTTTGTCTCTAGAGGGAGGACAAATCTATTTATGGATTATAGTAGGTATTGAGAAGTTGGTACTTCTATTTTTGATGAGATAGTCAAAATATTTGACTTTGTCAAAATATGAATAAACCATGTGTGTGCAAGAAGATAAGTAGAAAATTCACTAACTTCTTAGTAATTGTATGTGAATGATATATAGCATATTGGAAAGGTAGTCCCGATATTTGCACTTGATCAATGACATGCTTATCATAAATATTTTTATAGAAAAGACTTGGGTGTAGCATCCAAAGTATATGGCATCTATAGTAATAGATGTAAGTGGATGTTAGGCTTGCTCCAGTCTAGGTATATGGATTTTATGTTGAAGGGATTCAACATGAATGTGTGTAAAAAATGTTTACTTATCCATATATTCAATGTATCAAGCCTAATGTGATTTATGCTTTATGCATGATCATTGATTTCAGGCAGATCCATGATAGGATCTTTTGAAAACTGTGAAAAGTATTCTCAAAAGTACTTGAGAATAGAAGAGGAGTAGTGAATTGGAAGAGTTTCAAACAGCAAACTGAGTTTGACTCAATTAATTATTGTGAGTAAAGATTGCTAAGAAAAGTTGCCTGATGAAGGGTTCATCACTAAGATGGGTGTGGTCTCATAAGAAACCCATGCACATCCTATGACACTTTCACCTTATTCATGATGTGATTATAAAATAAGTTCATATAAAGAATAGTATAATAGACTAGATCACTAAGTCTTTACATAGCAGTAGTGTGTTCACCATCTTGATTGCATGGGCATCAAGAATAGGGGTGATTAGGTTCAATGCAAGTGGAAGATTGAAAGAATAGTACCCTATAAGTCAATTGCATGGGTGATGAGAAAAAATTTTTCTTTTTTTCTTTCTGCTCATTTGCATGATATTAGTTATTTTATTTATGAGGTATTATATTTTATCATTTACTGCATCATATTTTTATGATTATGATAAATCCCATAGATTAGGACAATGATTTTAAGGCATGATGAGATCATGTCAGTGAGATCTAAAATCTTGATAGCTCCAATCTAAAATATTTTCAGTCATTGGATCATCAAGTCGGAGATCGATGATGCTAGTAAGACTGGTACATCCTATGTATTCTTGATGGAGAGGATGGTTAATCTCACAATCACTTATATGATGATACTAATACAAGAATATAGGTGCTTATTAGAGAATGACTTCACTAAACTGACCCACAAGAAGAACATCTGATGGAGCTTTACAGTATGTCGACAGATGATTCTCCAGTGGGAGTAGTGCATGTGATATTTTGACTTGAGATCATCATAGTACCTTGTGTATATGGATCCTTTGATTTATTCCCTAGCATACCACTTTGAGATACGTGTGGGATATTTTAGGTATGGTGAAGTATGCATGGAGGTTGTAAGTGGTCAATAAGGAATCGGTCAATCCTTGTAGGAGGAGAGAATATCCTATGTGAGCTCATAGGGTGATGACTCTGAGAGTGTCTGGTCAGAGTAGGGATGAATAGTAGAAATAGTTTTTACTGATTTATCAATCAAGTCATCATCATTGGATCGAGATACATAAGGATAGGTATTTGGGCTTGACATATTTTCATGCCTATGGTCTGTTTGAGATGTTATGTGATCGAAGGATTGAATTGCATGGTAACTCATCACGGAAGGATAATTTTGATATTTTCATCAAATTTCAAATCTTCTGGGTAGTCATAACACATTGCTAGACGTCAATCTTGACTTGTGGACTCATCAAAATTAAAAGAGTTTAATTCAAAAATTAATTAGAAAGAGTCCTAGTTCATTGAAACTCTTGAGCTGACCTAATCTAATTGTATTAAGATTATGTCGAGAGTTTGGGTCTACTGCTGGCTAGATTTGAAATCCAATGGATCACATACAATAGAGATTTGATGTTGGTCTAATTTATTTGGATTTATTAAAAATCCAATGGGTTAATTGAATTGTTAGCATATGAATTAACCCAAGTTCCCAAATAGATTCGGTGCAAAGGTGTTTGTGCTAAACCCAAACTTGTTGCCTTAATTTAATGTGATTAGGTTTGAACCATCTAATTATTAGGTGCTGATTTGGATTTTATGGAAGTGTTCCATGTGTGATCCACCTCCTCCATGCCAATTTTCTATGCCAAAGAAAATTATGGCGCCATACTTTTAGCATTAAGAAAGAAGAGTCCTTGTTAACGAAGACTCTTAACTTCCTTTTAATTTTTTATGCGTTCCCTTTACTCCATGTGTCATTTGATGGCTCTTGGGGATATGTTGGTGTAGAAGTAGAGGAGTCCTTCTACTTGAAGGCTCTTTCACTCCCAAAAATTTCCATATGAAGAATTTATTCTTTGTGGAAGACTAGGGGATGTCGTGTGGGATTTGTTTGCGCCAAATATTTTTTTCTTCTCCCTTGTCTCTTAATTCTTACACGCCAAGTTTTATGGGACCAGAGAAGGAAGAGTCCTTCTATTCCTAAACTTCTCCATGCCATTTATTTTGATGGTGATTTATTTCACCATGTGAGGAAAGTGGGATGCCAAAAGTTGGCGTCCCTTGGAAATGGATAGTGCCCTTTGTTACCTATTTAAAAGGGGTGCTACACCTTGGTTCCACATCCATTTTGGGATGTGTTTAGGAATAAGAATGAGAGGAAAAAGAAAAAAAATCTGAAAAAAAAATAAAAAAAAAGAAGAAAAAAATGGAAAGGAAGGGAAGTGAAAATGGAAAGCATGTGATGCTTGTCCTAAAATTAGATTGTTCATGTGTTAAACATATAATCTGATATGTATATGATGAGATTATTTTAAAAATAGTTCTTAGAGTGATCCTAGTGGAGATCTCGAAGGTATACAAGTGATGGTGCAATCCGTTCTTGCGAAGGATGATCAGCTACATACTTGCAAAGAAGGCTGCAGCACTACGTCGAATTGGGAAGGGCCCTGATCAGTCTCGTGTGGATCATCATTGGAGGGGTTCTACTTTTGAGTCTTATAGAGATCTCAAGATTATCAGATGCTCATCTTCATGTTGGTATATGCCTCTGATCTCTTATTTATATACATGCTTATTTTATTTGATTGTAATCATCAAGGTGTTCCTAGGGCTTTTGTGTTCCGATAGTCTAGTTTGATTGTTAAATATGTTTTCAATTGTTGAATGTATATAAAAAATTTTAAAATTTATACTCTACTGCATTACTGAAATCCAATAATTTGTATATGAGATATATGATATCATGTTATGATCTGAATTTTATTTAGATCTGAATTCTACATACATATATGAGATATATGTTTGTATATTAAATCTAAAAATTAGCTTCATGATTTAAAACTTACCTTTTATATAAAGATTTTAGATCTAAAATTTAGTTTTGAAATCTAAAATTTATATTTGTGCATAAGGATTTTGGTTATGAAAAAATCAAAAATTAGGTCATGTAATTAGATTGCATCTAGGGTTTTTGATTTAAACATAATGAGTTTAATTTGATTAAATAATTGATCAAACTAAGTCAAGTATTGGTTAGGATTAGATCAATTAAGTTATATGATCATATAATTATTGTTGATCAAATCGATTGAATTTTATATGTAGAATTAATTAACCTAAGGACCAAATTCGGTTCGATGGCTTGAGCTTGATTCACTTGAGCTAACCTATCTGGATCAATTGACCTATGGGTGTCTAAGGCAAATAATTAAGAGGTAGTTATTTAATTGGTTCCATTTGCTGACTTGATCAATTTCTTGGTGTCTAAGGAAAGCAACGGAGGGACCCCCACTGATCTCCACTTACCTAGCCAATTTGAAAATTGAGTCTTGAATGAGATTATTTAGTGATTTGGTTTAGCCCATATCAATTAGAACAGTCATATGATGACTGATTAGATGATACCTAAACTTAAATCTCTCCACAAATATTAGGTCTATAGATCTTCCACCATTATAGATGTGCAGGCATGCTACTGGTATTGATTGTTCTCGGCTGATTATAATAGTTCAATTGCACCAAGAGCATGCAACCACTTTATTAGAAAAGAGTTGCTCCAGTGTAAGGATGGGGTTGGGCCCAATAACTATTAGGTGAGAGACCCAATGATGGCCTTGCACTTTCTTGTGAACAGTAGGTCGGGCTTAACTAAGGAGTGTGGTCAATAACTGTTAGGTGAGCCCACACGACTTAGAGACCAAATTATTGCAACATGCTTAGAGAAGTATCTGGGCAAAGAGTTGTCCATGCATCGGTGTATATATTACCAATAACTGTTAGGTGAGGTACATGACATCGGTGGGACCGTAGCATCTACTAGAAATCTATTTATTGCATTAGGATTTTTATTTCCCACCCGAAGAGTGGAGGGATCCAAAAATTAGTGGGAGTTATTGTTTGCATCTTAAAGTCTCTAGAAGTAAATATAATTTTAAAGTATAAAAGTCTAACTTGAATCTCTACTCTTGCAGTTAAATAATATCAGCCTCAAATCCTCTAGCCCGCATTCTTAAATCCAATCATTTGATCAGAACAAACTATAAAGACTAGCTAAGAAACCTCAGGATTGTCTTGACTTCTGAAAAACTAAGTCATGTACTCGATCAGGAACCCCTAATGTTACCAAATTATCTACTGCTGAGCAAAGAGCTGCTTATGAAAAATAGATGGATGAAGACAGTCGCATCAAGTGTTATGTGCTGGCATCTATGTCAAATGAGTTGTTGAGTCAGCATGAGCATATACCCACTACCAAGGCTATGATCACTCACCTACAAGAGTTGTATGGTGAGCAAGCCATACAGCACACTTCGAAGTATCCAAGAGACTCTTCAATTTGAAGAGCACAAAGGACAGTCAGTCTATGTGCACTGTATGATAGTAATCAAAGATATTGAGGAGCTTGGAAAGCTCAGATTTAATATGCAAAAAGAATTGCAAATGGATTTGATTCTTCAATCCCTTACGAGTTCATATAGTCAATTTATTATAATTTTTATATGAACAAATTCGATTGCACTACACCCGAACTGGTCAACATGTTGGTCACTAAGGAAGAAACTTGAAGAGTTCAAGGGGCACTACTCTCTCTGTGAAGCAGACTTCTTCCAAGAGAAAATCTAGTTAGAAGAAGAATAATAAATCCGCTAAGAAGTAGAAGAAAAAGAGCAATTCAAAGGATGTTCCAAAGAAGGCTGAAGCAAAAAAAAAGTGTTTCCACTATGATACTGAAGGCTGCTAGAAGAGGAAATGTCCACTCTACTTGGAGAGCCTAAAGACTAAGAAGGGTGATAAACCTTCAAAAGGTATGCTCATAATTGAATCTAACCTTACGATTTCTTCTACTTCTAGTTGGGTATTAGATTTTGATTCGAGTGCTTATATATGTACCTCAATGTAGGGTCTAATAGAAAGTAAGAGGTTGAGGAAAGGTGATATGATCCTTCAGATCGATAATGGAGTAAAAGTTGCTGCAGAAGCTATTGGCACTTATCCTCTTCGATAACTGTCAGATTTTAGATTAGATTTAAAAGACTGTAATTTTATTCTTGTAGCTAGTCAAAATTTGATTTTCATATCTATACTAGTATAGAAAGATTTTGAATTTAATTTCAATAAAGACTTTTATTTCATTTATTTATGAAATAAATTGATTGCACATGCTCTTTTAATTGGCAGTCTGTATTGTTGGAAAAGGTGCAGGGTTTCATGCATGAATTTCAAAATTTTTTGAAATATAATGCAACAGAATATGTAAATTAAATAATTTAATCTATAAATATATGTAATCAAATTACTAAACCCTATAATTAGGATCTATAACATGTCATATTGCATTTATAAATCAAAAAATAAAAGATTTGATATTGATCAAATCAATACCCTAGATCTAAAAAATTTTTAGATCTAAAACCTAGATCACATCTAGATAAAAGAAGAGATTAGATCTCTTACCTTCATGCGGGTCGAGAACTTTATGGTTGATTTCTTTTGTTGCCTTTGGAGCCGCACATGCATCTGACCTCTACAGGTGATCTACATGAGGCTGCAATAAAATCAAAGGTTCGTCGAACGAAGATCCGCTCGAAGTGCTAGCTTCTTGCAGATCCCTCCGGATAGTTAATCTAAAAAAAATATTCTTCAGATCTCTTGGATATTCTAAGAGATGAAGAATATGAGAGGAATAAGGAGAAGTCAAATCGTTGACCTCCCTAAAATCAAAATTAATGTTAAATAGAAGAGGATCCTAAGAGAAGACAGATCTTCTCCTTCAGTACATCAACAATTGATATCCTGAAAACATCTCTATGCTAGGATTTGAGAAGACCTTCTTCTCTTGAAATTTTTTTAATTTTCAGATCTTATGATATCTGATTTTTTTCATAGAAAAATCTCTTGATTTATGGAGAAGAAGGGTTCTAAAAGAAACCTTAAGAAAAGACCTTCTTTTCTTCTTCTTCTCTCATCAGAACATGATCAGATCATGTCCAAAATAAGATCACCATGCCCCAACTCATTAGAGCATGAATCCACCATGCCATCCCTCTTTCTCTCAGATTTCTTATCATATAAAAAATATAAAACAAAGAGATATTAATATGAAAGGAAAAAATAATAAGAGAAGACAATCTTCTCTCTTACCTTTCTCTCTACAAGACATCAACCTTTGATCTCTTGATTGAAGACTTTCCTCTAAGGATTTTGATACCTCAAACCATCCATGTAATCCTTCTTTCTCTCTCATATTTTTATCACATAAAAACACAAAAACAAAGAAGAGAAAATATGAAAGAAAACCAATAAGAGAAGACAATCTTCTCTCTTACCATTCTTCTCTACAAGACATCAACTTTTGATCTCTTGTTAGAGGACTCTCCTCCATGGATTTTGGTGCCTAAAACCTCCCAGGTCTTTCTTGTTCTCCTCTGGTAATTATCTTAATTTTTCACAAATTTTTGACTCCTATATCATGGCATATGGGGTGCCTCCTTTTTTATGGCAGACTAGGTCATAAGACCTAGTCTAACAAGGAGTCCTTGGGGCGTCCAACTCTTGGACGCCCCCTATCTCATTTATTTCATGGATAGCATAAAAATAACCACAAAAGAGGCAATAAAAAGGAGGATAAACATGGGGGAAGTTGGCACAAGAGAGGGAGGGAAGAGTCCTTGTGAAGAGGGACTCTTTCAAAAAGAGAAATAGGCTAAACCACTTTTCACAATGAACCAAATTAATTTTCATATTGAATCAGATCAAATTTGATTTAAATATCTAGAATAAGTGGTGTGAGATTACTTCCCTTTGATATAGAAATTATAAAAAAATATCTAAAATTAATTAGTGGGCGTGGATTTTGATTTTCTTAGGTGGTGCAAGAGAAGATGGAATCCTAGTCTAACTAAGATTCTTATTTAGATTAGGTCAAATACTTTGAACCCAATTTAAATTAATTATAATCTAATTAATGATGATTTTAATCTAACTAAGAGTTCAATTAAATCAGATTAAATTATATTTAATTTAAATTTCAACTTAATTAGGAATTAGGTGCATACAAGTCCTAGTCAAACAGGGACTTGTTCTCCCTTGCAACTGGCTTATCCAATAAACTAATTAGACTTAATGTAATTAAATCCAAACTAATTTTAATTGAATTATATTCAATTAGACTTAATCTCAACCCAATTGCTCAATCAGATTGAGCCAATTAGCAATCCAATTGCTAATGATCCTCCTGCAACACTTGCATTAGGTCAAACATCAATCACATTGATTGTTTAACCTTAGAATGATTTTCAATCATCAATTAACTATCTGATTAGGTTATAACCTCTTATGTGTGTGACTCTATAAGTTCGAACCTAAGTTGGTAGCATAAGAACCAATTTCTGTACCAGTCAAAGTAACCATCTAGCAATGGTTCCCGACGTCCAGATAGGTTGAATGTATGCAAAGCAACATTCTAAGAACCCTAACCCATGGTTATCGTATAATTCATCTTTTTGATCAATAATACTCAAGATGACTTCGAGTATGCTGTCAGTCACTCATACAAGTCATCTCTATTGTGTCTCAAAATTTTGTAAATCCTGTGACTTCTCATGAGGATTACCCAGGCCTAGGTTTTGCTAAATTAAAATACAGCGAGACATTCTCTTCCTGAAGTTAATCAGGAGTGATCAATCCCATCTTGACTCACACACTGACTTTACAAGTACTTGATTGTACGTAGAAACTTTTCAAACCTATATTAAAAATACAGACAGTCCAGCACCAAAGCACAATGAGTTGCTTGCAAGTCACCGTGGTGATCTCAGGTCGGAGGGACACTTATACCCATTGGTCTTAGCTAACTACTCTTGACAGTAGAGTGTTACATTGGTCACGCTCAATACAGATATACTCCTACATCTCATTTGAATGCCATACCAGTGTCTCCACACCATTTGGTTACGAGGACAACCAACGCATATGGCATACAGTGACCTACACTTGATAAGTTATCATCCTTATTAATAACTTATCATTTGATCGTGAACAATTTGAGAACCATCCGATAAATCCTTCTTTATCGATTGATTTGATTCTAAGGACTTCATCATAATTTAAGAGTTCATTTAAGGAAGATAGAACTTTTATGATGAACTTGCCAAATAACTATAATTATTAGATAATTCATATACTAATTTTAATCATCTACCACTTAGATGATAGGCTTTAGGACACATTTTCAACAACTCTCACTTGTACTAAAGCCAATCAGAATGATATCAAATATCCTATCTTTCACTTGAGTTCGTAGAACTTCCTAGTTCTGAGGCCTCAGCAAATGGGTCGGTCAAGTTCTCCCTTTTCATCGATCTTCCAAAGATCGATGTCACCTTGATCTAAAATCAAAAGTGCAGAGTATGCTGGTCCTTTGATTCTTTAGCCAGATTTATGGCTCCAGTGCTACGATAAAACTAGACCATCAGTGGAGGGTGCCACTCCAAACCTGTTAATGAAGCTCAGCAATTACACAGCTTACATGGCAGCATCATGTGCTATGATGTACTCTACATCACTAATTGAGTAGACTAAAGTATCCTGCTTGGAACCTTTCCAGCAGATTGCTCCTACAATTAGGGTATGATCCGACACTTTCTTATTGTCATTTTGATCTGACTAAAATCGAAACATCCACATGTTTAAAGTTAGTATTTCCATATTTGAGTCATTGGATCTTAATATTTTCCAAATACTTAAGGATTTCTATACAATCTTCTAGTGATTTTTACTTAGATCAGACTAGTATCTGCTCACTACCATTAGTGAGCATACCATATCTGATCTTGAACATGGAGAAATTAGATGACACCCAAATCTTTATTCCTTGCAATGCTGGAATGCCATTCCCAATTAAGAGAATTTCATCCACAGACAACACAAGGAATAACACTACAGAATATTTTGCCCACTTGTAAATGTAGGGTTCTTCTTTATTCATAACAAAGACATATATTCAAAATGTATGTTCTAACTCTGGGATAATAGCGAAACGAGCTTTATAGGTCTCCACCTTTCCATCTGTGCTACTCTGATCCTTTTGAAAAATCTATTCACACCTAATGGGTTTTATTCTTTCAGGTGAATCATCTAGTTCCATACACTATTGATTTTCATGAACTTTAATTTAGATTTAATGGCTCCAAGCCAATTCTCAGAGTTAGACCACAGCAATGCGTTTACTTTAATGGGCTTCAAGTTTGATCTAATCAAATCCAGTTCTGTAGGTTTACTAGATTTGTCGGTTCATTTTCTACCAGTCAAACTTTCAAGTTCAACTTGATAGGCATCAGTTCCTTCTCTAAGGAACTCCTTTCAAAAAGGAATGCCCTACTACTGATGAGCATCTTATGTTCTTCAGCATGATAGAATTAGTAACCCTTAAACACCTATTGGACCATGAACCAAGTTTATCTGTATGCAAACTTTTGACATAGGCCGATCAACTCCAAACCTAAAGATGAGAGAGTCTAGATCTATGCCCGATCTATATCTCATATGGAATCTGCACAACAGACTTACTCAGTATATTTTTAGAGTAAAACAAGTAATCACACAAGAGCACAATCATAAAACAGGCAGATTAGTGAACCCTATTGTGGATTGAATCATGTCTAACAAAGTTCAACTTCTTATTTCAGATACACTGTGTTCTGAAAAAGAATCCACTGAGAGAGAATCTAATTCTCTCCTAGATATGTCATCCTTTTCATCGTTTGAATCATTTGAACATTTCAAATGATTTGGTCAGACCCACCCATGCCCAGATAGGTTGTCTATAATGAAATATTAATATCTTCTTCTGACACTTAAGTTCACAGGTCTACATACATCACTATGTATGAGACTTAGAACTTTATCAGCCCCTTCACCTTTTCATTAAAAGGTGACTTTGTCATCTTTCCAAGAAGATAAGACTCATAGGCTATCAATGATTCACAATCATTGATGTCGAGGTTTCTCTCTCAAGCTAACCCATTTATCCTATTCTTGTCAAGATGACTAAGTCTATAATGCCAAAGATAGATATTCATGACATTATCTAACTTGGGTGTATACATTACACTTAACAGGCTGTGTAAATGTCATTTCCTTATTGTCCATGTCTTATTGTAACATTATTCATAATAATACCACAATAATCTTTCTTTATGAATGATGATCATCTTTAGCCAAAGGCCAACAAAGATTATAAACAATGGACAATAGTAACAATTACTTTAAATGACAATATTTGAAAATAAGCTCTACAATTCTTAAAGTTAGGATTGGAATAAGACTTCCATCCCTAACATTCAAGAATTTCTCACCATTTTTAAATATTCCACTTACTTGTAGTCCTAGCAATAAATTGCATAAAACCATCGGTATCTAATACTTAG
This sequence comes from Elaeis guineensis, assembly GCF_000442705.2. Classification (NCBI taxonomy): domain Eukaryota; kingdom Viridiplantae; phylum Streptophyta; class Magnoliopsida; order Arecales; family Arecaceae; genus Elaeis; species Elaeis guineensis. The sequence goes on from NW_027332424.1 coordinate 14,323,348, forward strand.
GTAGTGAAATTACATAAAGAAACTTTAAGGTGTTATCATATAACATCCTTGATGAGCAACCCTTGCTCCTTTCTCTTATTTAGCCTATTATGGTCAAGCGAAGCAAGATAATTCTTCTTCCTATGACCCTGTGCTTATGCCTAATTTGAATCAATTTTGGACTAATTATTTTGACTGGACTAAAAAGTCCCAATACGAACCCATTTGTATTGCTGAACCAAATTCAACTTTTGATACTAATTAATGAAGTTAGGTCCCATAAGTCATCACTGTCTAACAGCGATTGGAGCAATTAAGGTTTAGCCTTATTTTAAGAAAAGAAAACAATGACCTAATGTATATGAATTATTTTAAGCCTAGAGACTTGAACTTTAGTCTCAAGATTCTCTCATTATTTTATTCAAATTGGTAGCCTCTACCTCCAATTCAAAAAATTACTTTAATTTTTTAGTAGGTACTAGAATCCACATAGACTACACACAAGCCCGACTTTGGTCGGCCAACCCATGTGCATCTACAGGTAGATTCATTAACCAATTGTTTCTCCAAACAACTTCTAGTAATTTAATTTTGCCCCAAAACCTAATCAGTAGGCTTTGGCCTCCACTGTAAGGATCCGGTTAGGTCCAACCATCAACATGACCATACTTGGTGCATCTAACCAATAAATGATTAAGCCCAACTTTGGTTGGCTAACCTAACCACCATTAGAGAGACACATCCAAGTCGTCATATGATGAGTGATAATTTCATTAGTCAACAAGCACCAGGCCTTTGGGTCTACAATGATTATTGAGTTAATGGAGTCATTATCAAACACCTTAATGGGAGGCTATGACTCAGTTATCTCCATAACTTTGTCATTTTAAGGACCTAATAATTTTAGAGAATTTAAAATTATCAGTGATTTAAGGATAGAAAAGATATGGACCAATTCGCTCCCACTGACTTCATCAAGTCAAGTCCTCCCACTAACTTCTTAAGTCATTAACAAGGACTAGGATCAAATTTGGTCCATGGGCACCTAGATCAGTCTCACTGAATGAAATCAATCTCTCTGATTTTCTATGTGATATGGGTTAGCACAAATCAATGAGCAACCTAATCAAGACCTGATTAACCACATTGGTCAGATAAGTATGATCGATGGGAGGGTCTGCCAATGCTTGCCTTAGACACCATAAGAAATGGCCAGGTAAGCATGCTTCCAATTAAAAACTACCAGTCAAGTTTACCTTAGATACCAACTGGTTTATCAGTTTTGATTTGGTCTGTCTAAAGACTCGGGCTCAGCGCTGAGCCATGATCAGTGTCCATTTGTTAGATATATGGACTTTGATCAGCTACAACTATTGAAGTGATCTATAGAAATGACCAATCCTAATTAACTTTTAATTAGGTTTGATCAATTTCTTAACTTAGTCCATATTTAATCTAACCCTAGGTCTAACCTAGTTAATGATCTGATCAAAGCTAATCCATTACCCTTTAACCCATGTTTTATGAAATTATCTTAGGATCTTTAAATCACAAACCTAGATCCTAAACAATCACTTAATTCTTTTAATTAAGTTCATGGCTGAGGGTTGGGGTTCAGCATTTTGAAAAATATTTGCAACTTTTGAAAGGTTTAATACAATCTAGTGTTGTTTCACTAAATAGGTCGACTCATTTCAAAAATGGGTTGGCTTATTTCACTAACAAACACTAACAATTAAAATCAATCAGAAATATAATTCAACCAACTTTTCAGTCGAGCTGGCATGCTGGTCGAGCTGGCCCAATCAGCAAATAGAACCTTCGCAAGATCCTGTTCTAGGCTGATTTTAATCTATGTACATTATATAAAAATTCATGAAATGAAATAGACTTAATCTAAAATATTCATGACAAGATTTATTTAAACTCTTTTAAATTTTCTAGATCACAACGTATCAGGACAACCTTTGCACTGTAAGGGGTAAACCTTACAGCAGGACAACCTACAGTTTGTGCGATCATTATTTTATTTTTAAATTTATTTTAATATAATTATAAATATATTATAAAAGAATCTGGCTCTGATACCACTATTGGAAAAGGTGCAGGATTTCATGCATGAATTTTAAAACTTTTTTGAAATATAACGCAGCAGAACATGTAAATTAAATAATTTAATCTACAAATATATGTAATCAAATTACTAAACCCTACAATTAGGATCTATAATATGTCATATTATATTTATAAATTAGAAAATAAAATATTTGATATTGATCAAATCAATACCCTAGATCTAAAATATTTTTAGATCTAAAACCTAGATCACATCTAGATAAAAAAGAGATCAGATCTCTTACCTTCATGCAGGTTGAGAACTTCATGATTGATTTCTTTTATTATATTTGGATCCACACATACATCCAGCCTCTACAGGTGGTCCACATGAGACTGCAACAAAATCAAAGTTCGTCGAATGAAGATCCGCTCGAAGTACTAGCTTTTTGCAGATCCCTCCGGATGGTTAATCTAAAAAAAAATATTCTTCAGATCTCTTGGACATTCCAAGAGATGAAGAATATGAGGAGGAATAAGGAAGAAGTCAAACCTTTTGATCTCCTTAAAATTAAAATTAATATTTAATAGAAAAGGGTCCTAAGAGAAGACAGATCTTCTCCTTCAATACACCAACAATTGATATCCTGAAAATATCTCTATGCTAGGACTTGAGAAGACCTTCTTCTCTTGATATTTTTTTAGTTTTTAGATCTTAAGATATCTGATTTTTTCATAGAAAAATCTCATGATTTATGGAGAAGAAAGATTCTAAAAGAAATCTTAAGAAAAGATCTTCTTTTCTTCTTCTTCTCTCATCAGAACATGATCAGATCATGTCCAAAATAAGATCACCATGCCCCAACTCATTGGAGCTTGAATCCACCATACCATCCCTCTTTCTCTCTTAGAATTTTTATCATATAAAAAATATAAAACAAAGAGATATTAATATGAAAGGAAAAAATAATAAGAGAAGACAATCTTCTCTCTTACCTTTCTCTCTACAAGACATCAACCTTTGATCTCTTGATTGAAGACTTTTCTCCAAGGATTTTGGTACCTCAAACCACCCATGTAATCCTTCTTTCTCTCTCATATTTTTATCACATAAAAATATAAAAAAAAGAGGAAAAAATATGAAAGAAAACCAATAAGAGAAGACAATCTTCTCTCTTACCTTTCTTCTCTACAAGACATCAACTTTTGATCTCTTGTTAGAGGACTCTCATCCATGAATTTTGGTGCCTAAAACCTCCTAGATCTTCCTCATTCTCCTCTGGTAATTTTCTCAATTTTTCATAAATTTTTGACTCCTATATCATGGCATATGGGGCGGCCTCCTTTTCTCTGGTAGACTAGGTCGTAAGACCTAGTCTAACAAGGAGTCCTTGGGGCGTCCAACTCTTGGACGCCCCCTATCTCATTTATTTCATGGATAGCATGAAAATAACCATAAAAAAAGCAACAAAAAGAAGGATAAACATGGGGGAAGTTGGCGCAAGAGAGGGAGGGAAGAGTCCTTATGAAGAGGGACTCTTTCAAAAAGAGAAATAGGCTAAACCACTTTCCACAATGAACCAAATTAATTTTTATATTGAACCAAATCAAATCTTTCAAATCTCTAGAATAAGTGTGTGAGATTACTTTTCTTAGATATAGAAATCATAGAAAAATTACCTAAAATTAATTAGTGGGCGTGGGCTTTGATTTTCTTAGGTGGCGCAAGAGAAGATGGAATCCTAGTCTAACTAAGATTCTTATTTAGATTAGGTCAAATACTTTGAACTCAATTTAAATTAATTACAACTAGAAGTCTAATTAAATTAAATTAAATCATATTTAATTTAAATCCTAACTTAATTAGGAATTAGATGCATATAAGTCTAGTCAAACAGGGACTTGTTCTCCCTTGCAACTGGCTTATCCAATAAATTAATTAAACTTAATCTAATTAAATTAAACCAATTCTAATTAAATTATATTCAATTAGACTTGATCTCAGCCCAATTGCTCAATCAGATTGAGCCAATTAGCAATCCAATTGCTAATGATCCTCCTGCAATACTTGCATTAGGTCAAACATCAATCACATTGATTGTTTAACCTTAGAATGATTCTCAATCATCGATTAACCATCTGATTAGGTTACAACCTCTTATGTGTGTGATCCTATAGATTCGAACCTAAGTTGGTAGCTCAAAAACTAATTTCTGTACCAGTGAAGTGACCATCTAACAATGGTTTCCGACGTCCAGATAGATCGAATGTATGCAAAGCAACATTCTAAGAACCTGACCCATGGTTACCATATAATTCATCCTTTTGACCAATAATACTCAAGACAACTTCGAGTATGTTGTCAATCACTCATACAAGTCATCTCTATTGTGTCTCAAAATTTTGCAAATCCCGTGACTCCTCATGAGGATTACCCAGGCCTAGGTTTTGCTAAATTGAAGCACAGTGAGATATTCTCTTCTTGAAATTAATCAGGAGTGGTCAACCCCATCTTGACTCACTCACCGACTTCACAAGTACTTGACTGTACCCAAAAACCTTTCAAATCTATATTAAAATTACAGGCAGTCCGGCACCAAAGCACAGTGAGTTGCTTGCAACTCACCGTGGTGATCTCAGATCGGAGGGACACTTATACCCATTGGTCTTAACTAACTACTCTTGATAGTAGAGTGTTACATTGGTCACGTTCAATATAGATATACTCTTACATCTCACCTGGATGCCATACCAGTGTCTCCACACCACTTGGTTACGAGGACAACCAACGCATATGGCATACAGCGACCTACACTTGATAAGTTATCGTCCTTGATGATAACTTATCATTTGATTATGAACAGTTTAAGAACCATTCGATAAATCCTTCTTTATCGATTGATTGTAGTTCTAAGGACTTCATCATAATTTAGGAGTTCATTTAAGAAAGATAGAACTTTTATGATGAACTTGCCAAATAACTGTTATTATTAGATAATTCATATACTAATTTCAATCATCTACCACTTACATGATAGGCTTTAGGATATATTTCTCAATATGTATCACTCGCATGTTGATACAAATGTAATTTGAATGAGCAAATAGTGAGTATCATAGGTCAAAAGAGATCCAGAGAAAAATTAACTAGAAGTACTTATGGCATCAAAACTAGGCCATATTTGAGAGAACAGATAAACAAACTAAAAAAAGATGGGATCCTTAGCTCTCTTCATCCAGAGTCATATCCAGCCTGTGAATCTTGCTTTCAAAAAAAATGGCCAAGTTATCCTTTGTAGGACATGGGGAAAGGGCCACTGAGTTACTTGCCCTGGTACGTACCGATATGTATGGACCATTTGATGTGCAGATTAGGGGTTATTATAGCTACTTCATTATTTTTATCAATGATCTATCTAGGTATAGGTATGTGTATCTTATGAAACATAAATCTGAAGCCTTTAAAAAGTTCAAAAAATTTAGAAATGAAGTAAAAAAATAAACAGCCAAGCCCATTAAGATTCTTCGATCTGATCGAGGAGGAGAATACTTTAGTCAAAAATTTTTGAAATATCTCAAAGATAATGGCATAGTCTCTCAATGGACTTCTTTTGAAGCATCTCAGCTCAATGGGGTATCCGAAAGGAGGAATAGGATCCTATTAGATATGGTCAGGTCCATAATGAGCTTCACTGATCTACCCTTATATCTTTGGAGACATACCTTATTAACTGCCATTTACCTGTTGAATAGAGTTCCATCAAAATCTATTCCTACCACACCTTATGAGATATGGTATGGTAAAAAATTGAATCTAGATTATTTTAAGACTTGAGGATGTCCTACTTATGTCAAGAGCTAGATGGCTGATAAATTGGAGGATAGATCTATAATAGCTTATTTTATAGGGTATCCAAATGAATCAAAGGGATAGTACTTTTACTTTCCACAAGATCACAATGTGATTGTGAGTCAGAATACCATATTCCTAGAAAAATAGTTTATCCAGGATGGTGGTAGTAGGAGGTTAGTTGAGCTCGAAGAAAAGATCTCTGAAGAGCAAAGAGCTATAAATCCTCAGGAACCCATTATTCATCAGTCAGAAGTTATCGTTCCTCTACCACCTCGTAGATCTAGTAGAGTCTCCCGACCTCCTAAAAGGTACATGAGTATGCTTACAGAGGAAGTAAAAAAATATTTCATATAGGAGATTAGGGTCATGGTGATGATCCTAATACCTTTGATGAGGTGATGTCTAACATCAATTTTGAGAAATGGTTAGATGTAATGAAGTCAAAAATTGACTCAATGCATTTGAACCAAGTATGGACCTTAGTGGATCCACCCAAGGGTATAGTACCCATTAGGTATAAATAGACTACAAAAGAAAAATAGGTACCGATGGTAAAGTAGAGACCTCTAAAGTTAGGCTTGTGGCAAAAGATTATAGCCAATGTGAGGGCATTAACTATCAAAATATCTTTTCATACGTAGCCATGTTGAAATCTATTCGCACTCTGCTTGCTATTGCAGCTTATTTGATTATGAAACCTGGTAGATGGATGTAAAAACTACTTTTCTAATAGATATTTTGAGGAAGATATCTATATGGAGCAATCATTAGGTTTCACATCTAGTGATGGTGATCACATAGTCTGCAAGCTACAAAAGTCTATATACAGATTAAAGTAAGCTTCTCAAAGTTGGAATCATCATTTTGATGATACGATCAAATCGTTGACTTCATCAAGAATGAAAAGAAACTTTGCATATACAAAAAGATTTATGGGAGCGTAATAACATTCCTCGTATTATAAGTGGATGATATTCTCTCATTGGAAATGATATTTTCATGTTGACCACAGTCAAAAGATGATTTTTCAAAAAATTCTCCATGAAAGATTTAGAAGAAACATCCTATATTCTTGAATAAAAATCTATAGGCATATACTAAAAGGATGCTAGGCCTGTCACAAAAGCTGTATATAGAGAAAATACTGAAGAGGTTCAGCATGAAAAACTCTAAAAGAGGACTTTTACCTCTTAGGCATAGATTCATCTTTCCAAAATGATGTGTCCGACCATGTCTAAGGAAGTTCAACGTATGAGTAAAATTTCTTATGCCTCAGCCATAAGAAGCCTCATGTATGTCATACTGTGTACTCGACTTGATATTGTCCTTACTGTGAGTGTCACGAGCAAGTATCGATCGAATCCAGATGAGGAGCACTACATAGCTGTGAAGAACATCCTTAAGTACTTGAGAAGAACTATGGATTTGTTCTTGATCTTTGGAGAAAGTTTGAAGTTGTGAGTTGAGGGGTATACTGATTCATACTTCATGTTAATCCTGATGATAGAAAGTCTACGTCAGGATATGTGTTCATATGCAATGGTGACACAGTCAGCTGGAAGAGTTCTAAGCAACCCATCATAGTAGATTCGACCACAGAGGCTGAATATGTCGCTGCTTTAGATGCTGCAAAGGAAGACTTTTGATTCAAAAAATTTATTATAGAACTTGGGGTTATGATATTTGATGTCATACCACTTTACTGTGACAATAATAGAGCCATAGCACTTGCTAAGAAGCTGACATTTCATCAGAAATCAAAGCACATCGAATGATGGAATCATATCATATGTGACTATCTCGAAAAGAAATATGTCGAGGTGCGAAGAGTAGACTCCATGGATAACATCACATATCCGCTGACAAAGTAATTGAGCCAGTCAAAAATGGAAGTCCATCTTGAGAGGATGGGACTTAGATTAGTGGCCAATTGGCTTTAGTCCAAGTGGAAGACTGTTAGATGTATGTCCTAGAAGTCAATATGGCTGACACATTGTAAAAAAGCTAGGATACAATTTTATGCTTAATACATTAATTTGATCAATAAAAAGGGTAAGTTTAATTTCATTCAAGTGTGATGTATCCTTGAATAATCCATAAAATTAATATTTTGATACATATTCTCAAAGTGTTAAGAATTAGAGACATATATTTAATTCTTAAATACTCTCAATCGTAGTATCATCATAAAGATGGTGATCGATCCGGATAGATCGATATATAGATCGCTTCCTTCGAGATAGATGAGTCTCTAATCTACAGTGTAGAAACATTGAGCGATGAGTGCAAGTAGTTGTTAGAGAATAACTAGTACTGAGCGTGACCATACGAGAGATCACTTAGATTTCTACTCGATTATCCGTGATTGTCTCAATGCTATAGTTATGTAAATAGTTTTTTGATCTATGATGGTATGACTGCTCATAGTGAGGCTACTGAAGTTTGACTGACATATAAGCATGATCTCAATGAGCCCTTGTAGTGGATGTTGGTGACAGTTAGTCCACTATAGGAGTAGGATGCACATCAAGATGGAATCTATCAACTTTGATAGAAAGATTAGTCCTATAAGATTTGAAAGGCTAAGTCCGAGAGTCTGTGACCACAGTAGTATAATTGATGGAAAAAAATTTTCATAAGGATCACAATTGGACTTAAGCTGATTGAATCTATCATATGACTGATGATGAGATTTGATGATTTATCTATAATCTATCATCTAGTCGGAACTCACGATAGAGGGACTAAATCACACACGAACTACACCTTGAGATTTTTTTTTGATTCTACTAGGTTGCCACTATATCTACTAGATGTCACTGATGGATTATGAGAGCTCACTAGGATTGCTCAGGATCGACAATCCTTGATGAGTTAGAGTGAAATTATTTCGACCTATTGAAAAGAGTTTCAATGATACTATAATAGAGATCATTGTACATCTTACTATCAGATAGAATAGGACCTATGGGGTCATACAACAAAGAAATTAGATTTGAAATAAGTAATTGGACTTATGAAGTCTTAATTGGGTTTAGAGAAACTCTATTGGGTTCTAAGTAACCTTGCTAGCACATAGTTGGACCTAATTTTTTCTTTACATTTGAATTTTTTATTTGATAAGATTAATTTAAATTAATTATCTACTAATAATTTAAATAAATTAAATTTATTGGGCTTCAATTGTTGGGTGCCTAAAATTTTGGATCAAATGAATTAAAGGTTTAAGTCCTTAATTAATTTTCTTGATAGTTTTCATTAGGCGCCACTTGATTTGATCAAGTTGGGTGTGTCCACCCATTAGAGGGTGTGTGAAACCATTATGGGGCATCTCATTGGTGCCTTGTTGGGTGTGTTTTTGTGGGTGTAAAGGCTCCAATAGTTGGCACCTTAAGGATCTCCTTAAGAGAGTCAAATAACTAAAAGAATAAGGATTCTTAATGCAAATAGGAGTTGTATTAAGTGACTGTTTGATTTTGAATAGAATTCAAACTTTATGTCATTTAAAAAGGGCTTCTCTAAGGCCTCTAGGTACTTCAACCAGCAGCCCCATGCCTCTCTTGAAGAGCCCACGCCCCTCTTTCTCTTCTCCTTTGGAGATCCAATGCCCATACCTTGGACATCCTCTATCTTCAACGCCCAAAGGTGTTTGGGTGTCCCATATTCCTTGTTGATTTTTAGTTATTGGTTGCTCCATAATCTAGGAAAGAAAAGCAAGAGAAGAAGAGAAGAAGAAGATCAAGAAAAAGATCAAAGAGTTGATTGCGATTCAGACTTCGTTCAGATTCACATATTGATTTTTCTTAGAAAAGAAAAATCAATATCAAAAGGATTGTTCTAGACTAATTCTAAGTGAATACCCATAGAGGTCGGACACTTGTGTGGCTAAGAGAGAGCCTATTCTCTTCTAAATCTAGATTTGAAGAAAAAAATTATGAATCAAGTATGTGATTCAATCACATATTCAATTTCAGTATATGTTCAATTTCAGCATATGTTCAATTTCAGCATATGAAGTAGATCTTATTAGTTTATATTTTATACATGCATGATGTAGATTAAAATATATTTGATCTTCTATTTTACTGTGATATTTAGAAAAAAAAAATTGAAACATACATGTATGCCCCGATATTGAAATTCCAACAGATTGATCCCTCCAGATTATTGGAGCTGATGTATTGCTATATTTTAATTTAGTAAAGTCTTGACCAGGATAATCTATGAGATGGATTTGAAAGGCTGAAATACAATATGGATGAAACTCTCTGGGTTGATAGTTAAACTTAGATCATCCAGAGCATTCAGGATCAAAGGGATGAATTATATGGTAACCATATGCATAGGTTCTGAAATATTTTTTTCGATAATTCGACCTATTCGGATGTCAGAAACCATTGCTTGATGGTAGCTTTGATTAGTACAAGAATTGATTTCTATGCTATTAGCTTAGTGTTTGAACCTATGAAGTCACGCATACAAGTCAGACAACATAGAAAAGTATTGGCCTATGTTTATTTATCTAATTTGGAAGTACTTGACTTGATTGAACATATAAACTAACTTGATTAAGAATTAAGTTATGGGTCAAATGAGATTAAAGAGTTGACTATGTCTAGCTAGCACTATACATGAGGTTCAAGTTCAATCCTAAGGATGAATAGTTCTGAGATCAAAAAGATAGATTTTGTATGATTAGAGAAGAATTTGGAGTTTGTGATCCTTTTTAAATCTTATAATATTATTTACATGCTTACTTATGACTATCTCTATTGTATTTGTAATGCAATAATTTTGTGGTATCTTTATTTGACTTCCTTTTGTTGATGAAGAAAAGGGGGAGATTAAATTAAGCATTTATGTATGGTATCTAATTAAAAGATGTATGAAATAAAAAGACGTATGATATTAGACTAACATTCATATAAAGTGGTATATGTTAAGTGGTATTAGACTAATATTTATGTAATGAAAAACTAAGATTAAGAAGAAAAATTGAGCAATGAATTGAGGAGGAGAAACTAGAATAACTAGAAGTTTTCAACATTACATTAAGGGAGAGATTGAAATATAAATTGAAATATTATTCAAACTTCATATAAAACAAAAAGGAGAGAAATTTGTTAAAGATATGTTAAAAGGGTGAAAAATTTAGTTAAATATTTGAATAATTATGCAATGTCTTATCCTTGAATTTCAAATTTCTTATCTTTATGATACTATTGTGATACACTAAATTTTAAAGTGATACATTATATTTTCTGAAACTTTTACTTATTTATCTTTATGCTCAATATTTTGTCACCATCAAAAAAGAGAGATTATTGACTCAAAAAATAATTTTGATGATTACACAATATTGATGTATGGTTAAGAATATTTTTATAGAAAGCCAACCTTTATGATAAACTTTGAAGTCATTTGAAAATACTTAAAAAGCTTTTGAGTTAACAAAAATAAAGTTTGGATATAAGTTAAATAAGAAAGACTGAATGAAAGAGTTTGAGTCAACTCTAATAAAATTCGAGTCAACTCTAGCACATCCTGGCACTATTTTAGATTTTGGCATAGACTTTGAGTCGACTCCAGTAAAATGAATTCAAGTTGACTTTGGCATATAGGATGGCACTAGCATGGCACTCAAGTCGACTTGAGTAGTTTGAATCGATATTCTCCAAAAAAGATAGAAAGCCTATTTTTTGGTTGCAGTCTTCGAATCAACTCCTACAGATCTTGAGTCAACTTCTATAAATCTCGAGTCGACTCCTAAATTCTGACAATAATAACAAACTATGTAGAAAAAATTATAAAAATATATAATAATTATTATAATATCCAGATTCCATCTTCAACATCCCAAAATGGCTAGTTTTCAAATTCAAATTATTTTAAATAGTTAGAAGACTATTTGAAATGAAAGAGAAATCTAATTGAATACTAAGAATAGCATATTCAAAAAAGAAGTTTATTTTCAATCTAGAGTGCCTTTAAAAGAGTTTTCCACCACCACATCTAAAAGTTCTTAATCTTTGAGAGGCAAATCATCAAGAAAAGAGTAAGCAATCTCATGCAAAGCATCCAAGCCATCCTCAAGCAACCTTCAAAGTATTTTATCAGCTCATTAAGGAGCTTTTTGTATTGTAAATTTTTATTTTGCTGAAATCTATTGTAATAAGTTTCAAGAGTTTTAAACTTGGGGAAAAAGATTTAATCCAAACCTATGAATTAGATGTGAGTCTAGGGAAAGGCTTGTAAGATTTTGATTGGTGAGCTCGTAAAACTATCTGGATTTATTTGTGATCCCGAGTAAAATAAACACATTGTAATCAACAGATTATAGTAAAAATTCTCAAGTAGAGCTTGGAGAGTAGACATAGATATTGGGTGTGCACTGAATCACTATAATTTTTTTTATATTTATATAGCTTGCTTATCTCTACTTACTTTACATTCTTGTTTTACATTCATTCATTTAATTCTGTTACTATACATTGCATTTGCTATACATTCTCTATATCTAACTTAGTTTGTTTCAAAATCTGTACATACTTGTTTAATTTTTTTTTGAAAACCTAATTCACCCCTCCCCCTGTTGAGTTGTCAATCTGGGCAACAACCCTTCACACACTTGATGTGGATGATAAGTGATTGGCAACACCTTCACCATGTTCTTTGTAGCCAAAAGCTTCAAGCCTCCGAAGTTAAGATGCCCAAATCTCAAATGCCACAACCAAGAATTATCATGAATGATGGAGCTAAAACATTTGAGTACATCATGTTGAATATGCAAAGGAAACATTCTACCATTTGATATTTTACATAAGTAATCAAATTATAATGACTTTTCCATAGAGTAAGAGAGCGATTTTTCATATCAATACTATATTTTTTCTAAAAGTTGATCCAATTTGGCTCAAAAGATTTCTATGCAAATTTGAAATATAACAGACATCGAAAATGAAATCATGATTATCATTCTTGAGCTTAATGAGAAAATTAACTTTGTCTTACATCAAAATTTTGGAATTATCACCAAAAGTAATATTCCCTTGCACACTTTCATCCAAATCAACAAACAATTCCTTTTTTCCCATCATGTGGTTGCTTGCACCAATATCAAGAAACCATATATTATTTTCATTCTCTCATTCCCATTATGGGCAAACAACAAGTGAAGTCTGTTGTAATCCAGGTGGTGTGCCCAAGGCCCAGGGAACCAAGGCTAAGGCCAAGGTCCATCATTCATGAGGGCTTCATGGAGGCTCTAGGGCTAGTTGGACCCTAGGTTGAAAGGCTGTGGGCCTTTCGGGTTCTTGAGGTCTAGGTTATGTGGGCCTCAAGGGACCAACTCTTTATGGGCCAGGTCTGGGCCCAGGATAGGTGAGATTAGGTCGAGTCATGGGTGTACATGGGCTTGGGTTAACCTAATCTCCATAGAGTTGGTCAAGGGAGTTTTGGGTTTGGGTCACTTGACCCTGTGTTTATATATACATGCACTGTATAGGTTTGATTAAGCCAAGGAATACGAAAACCCTTTCTCCCAAGTCTCTCTCTCTCTTCTCCCTCTCTCTTCAGCTATTCTTCATGCCCCAGGAGCAAGAAACCTAGGGTTTCTTGCCGCCAGGTCCATAGAAGGCAGGAAAAGCAGGGGAGGCACTAGGGTTTTGAGCCCCTCCCCCTTTGTGCCGCCAACCATATTTCCTCTCACTCTCTTGAAGCCACCCAAACATCAGGTCCAAGATTTGAAATCTCTTGCTATGAGGTTGGTACAAGTTCCTCTCAGATCTGGAGTTATCTGAGGTGCGGGTGAGATCTCCATCAACAGATCTATAGGAAAGGCTGCAGCAGGACAGATCTGTAAGGTCTGGTTCTATCTACCTTCTTCCCTATCTAGAATATCTGAGTCAAGATCTATGAATTGAAAGACCTCGGTCCAGGCCTGATCTGGTTGGGTACCAGATCTTGGATTTTTTAGAGGTGATCTTAGAGGCATTCTTCATCTGGAATGAAAGGCTGACGAAGAAGACAGCAACCAGGCTGATTTGTAAAGGGCCTTCAATCGAGTCCAGAGGTCTCTAGATTTGTTCGTTACTGGTTCCGCTACACCAAGGTCCATGGGAGGAGCCGGGATCATGCTCCAATAGTTGATATTAGAGCCACGATGGTGAGAAAGTGGTTCCAAGCACGAGAAATTGAAGATCCCAAGTATTGAAAATTTTCAGCAAGGTATCATCAAGGTATATTCTATACTTCTTGATTTTATATTGCTTGTTTGGTTTGGATCCAGTCATGGACAGCAATATGAAGGTCGATTTTGAGAAGTTTGATGGCAAGAAAAATTTTCCATGTAAAAAATCGGATGGAGGATCTTCTGGTGCAAGCAGATCTGGATCAGGCTTTGGATGAGAAGCCTAAGGGAATGATAGATAGACAGTGGATATCATTGGAGAAGAAAGCATGCTCGATGATCAGAGGATGTTTGGCGATGCGGCATTGTATTGGTGCTAGAAGAAAAGACCCCGAAGGGCCTTTGGTCGAAGTTGCACACCATATATATGGGGAAGAATATGTGCAACAAGCTAATGCTGAAGAAGAGGTTGTACAGTCTTCGGATGCAGGAGGATCTGATGTGATTGCCACATTCAGAGGTTCGACCAGTTGTGCATGGAGTTGATGAATATCGAGGTGAAGCTGGATGAGGAGGACAAGTCCCTATTACTTTTGTGTTCGCTGCCAGGATCATATGACTCTTTGGTGACTACACTGCTCTACAGCAAGGAGACTCTGGAATATGAGGACATGGTCTCGGTGCTGACGTCTAATGAGCAAAGAAAAAAGTTGACCAGAGATCGAGCTCCCCAGGAGGGTTTGGCAGTAGGAGAGAGGACAGGTAGAGGCAGAGGCAGAAGCAAGTCCAGGGGCGGTCCAAGTCCAGGAAGGAAAAGAAAGAGATGAAATACTTCAAGTGCAACAAGTTCGGGCACTTCAAGCGAGAATGTCCACTAAGGAAGAGCAAGAAGGGAGAAAGAAGTGGCTCAGAATCAGTGAGTGCAGTTGCTGGCAGTAGGTGGAGGATGATCTACTTATGGTATCAGATGGTCACAGGCATTACACAGAGGAGTGACACTAGACTCTGCGTGCTCACATCACTACACACCACACAGGTCTTGGTTTGCAACATACACCAAGACAGATGAGGGATCAGTGACTCTAGGCGACAATCATCCTTGCAAGGTGGCTGGGATAGGGACAGTCAGGGTGAGGATGTTTGATGGGATTGTGAGGACATTGACAAATGTAAAGCACGTCCTAGAGCTGGAAAAGAATCTGGTGTCACTAGGCTACTTGGAGCACAGTGGATACAGCTTCAACTGTAGGGCTAGAAGTGGAGTACTGAACATCTCCAATGGAGCTATGGTAGTGATGAGAGGCAGGAGGTTGGACAATAACCTCTATCACATGGAGGGATCTGTGGTGACCGAGAGTCTGATGCAGCAGCTGCAGCACAGGACCAGCAGGGGGCTTACAGGATGTGGCACTACCGCCTAGGCCACATGGGTGACAAGGGGCTAAGGGAGTTGAGTAGGAGAGGACTCATCTCTGATCTAGAGGATGGTGCTACAGGGGAGATCTATGAGTCTTGCCAGATGGGAAAGCAGAAGAGAGTTCAGTTCAACATCAGTACAACGGCAGTGCAGCCCCTCTGGAGTTAGTACACACGGATGTGTGGGGACCAGCCCCAGTTTCAGCTAAAATGGGGCCAGATACTTCATGATCCTAATTGATGATTTTTCAAGAAAACTCTTAATTTACTTCATGAGAGAGAAGTCTGAGGTCTTCACCAAGTTCAAAATCTGGAGAGCTGAGGTGGAGAAGGAGCAGGGGAGGAGCGTGAAGTGTCTGAGGTCAGACAATAGTGGGGAGTACACCAGCAGAGAGTTTCAGGACTACTATGAGGAGTGTGGGATCAGGAGACACTTCTCAGTTAAGGAGACTCCACAGCAGAATGGGGTGGCCGAGAGGATGAACAGAACACTTCTGGAAAAGGCACGATGCATGAGGCTGCAGGCAGGGCTTCCAAAGGCATTCTGGGTTGACACAGTTGACGCAGCGGGTTACTTGGTCAATCGGTCACCTCACACCAGGTTGGATGGCAGGCTTCCAGAGGAGGTGTGGTCTGGGAGGACAGTTGGGCTGGGCCATCTACGGATATTTGGGTGCACGGCCTATGTGCACATTGGAGCTAGTGAGCGGAGCAAGCTAGACTCCAGATCATGCAAGATGGTGTTTCTAGGCTATCCGCGAGGAGTTAAGGGATACAAGCTATGGGATCCCTTGGAAAAGAAGGTCATCATTAGTCAGGATGTGACTTTTGATGAGGAGTCAGTCCTACGGAGGCGAGCAGGCATGAAGGAGCAGCAGGAGCAGGAGGAGGTCCAGCAGGGCACTGCTGGACAGCTTACCTCTTTGATTTTGCCTCTTGAGGTACTATGAGAGGACATGACATTCAGGTGGAGAACCTACCTAAGGTGTCTCCACAAGTGGAGAGGACTCGGATGGATGATCGAGGCAGAGAGGACCAGCAGGAGCGAGCTAGATCGAGGACTAATATCGGTGTTGCCCTACACAAGCCCAAGAGGACCATCAGGCAACCGGACCGATATGGCTTCGAGGAGATACTGTCATATGCCCTGATGATAGTGAATGGAGATCCATATACGTATCAGGAGGCTATTGAGAGTCAGGACAGAGAGCGGTGGATCAGACGATGTCCGAGGAGATGCAGTCTCTCCACCAGAACCAGACATGGCGATTGGTGCAGTTGCCACAGGGGAAGAGGCCCATTGGCTGCAAATGGGTCTACAGTCGCAAGGAAGGGCCTTCAAAGCAGGGAGATATCAGATTCAAGGCGAGGTTAGTGGCCAAGGATACTCCCAGAAGGAAGGCATCGACTTCAGCGAGGTCTTCTCTTCCGTCGTCAGACATACTTCCATCAGAGTGTTGTTGAGTATTGTAGCAGCTCAAGATTTAGAGCTGGAGCAGATGGATGTCAAGATGGCATTCCTCCATGGACATTTGGAGGAGAGGATTTACATGGAGCAGCCACCCATTTCAGGGATCCAGGATCAGAGGGAAAGGTTTGTTTGTTGCAGAAGTCGCTGTACGGGCTGAAGCAGTCGCTGAGGCAATGGTACAAGCGGTTCGACTCCTATGTGCGTAGCATTGAACTTTTCAGGTGCGAGTTTGATCCCTGTGTTTATGTCAGTCTCTTGAGGATGGTTCTAGGGTGTTCCTACTCTTGTATGTGGATGACATGCTTATAGCATGCAAGAGTAGGAAGGTTGTGCAGGATCTGAAGGCATCCTTATCTCGGAGTTTGAGATGAAGGATTTGGGCCCTGCAAGAAAGATCCTAGGCATGAAGATTTTCAGAGACCGAGCCCGGAGGGTGCTGCATTTATCTCAGGGGGGCTACATACAAAAGGTCTTAGAGAGGTTCGGGATGAAGGGAGCAAAGCCGATGGAGCTGCCACTTGCCGGTCACTTCAGACTCTCGAAGACCATGGGCCACAGACTGAGGTGGAGGCTCAGGAGATGGAGACAGTTCCTTATGCTTCAGGAGTTGGGAGCTTGATGTATGCGATGGTCTGTTGTAGGCCAGACATCGCTCATGTAGTGAGTCAGGTTAGCAGGTTCATGGCGCAGCCTGACAGGGAGCACTAAAGAGCTTTGAAGTGGATATTTAGATACCTGGCGGGTTCAGTTAGAGTTGGCATCTGCTACGGATAGTGAGGAGGTGTAGTGAGATACTCTGACATGTTCAGGGAGGCTTAGGGGCTGATTGGTGGTTATGTAGATGCAGACTTCGATGGAGATGTGGATACCCGGAGGTCTACGACAGGCTTCATCTTTAGCCTATATGGAGGTCCTATTTCTTGGAGATCGAGTCTGTAGCCTATCACGGCCCTATCCACTACAGAGGTGGAGTACATCGGACTGACAGAAGTAGCTAAGGAGGTAATTTGGCTGAAGGATTTATTGACGGAGATGGACCTTACTCAGGAGGCCATTAGAGTGCACTGTGACAGCCAGAGTACACTTCTATTAGCACAGAACTCAATCTATCATGCAAGGACAAAGTACATCGACATTCGGTATCATCAGATCAGGGAGCTTATGGAGGATGGCGAGGTGGAGCTGGTAAAGGTACATACCAAGGAGAACCCAGCTGATGCACTTACGAAGGTACTTCCACGGACAGCTTTCAAAGATGTGTTGAGCTGATTCGGCTGATGGATAGAGTGGAACTGGTTGAGGCCTTAGGACACCAAGGTGGAGATTGTTGTGATCCAGGTGGTGTGCCCAAGGCCCAGGGGTCCAAGGCTAAGGCCAAGGTCCATCATTCATGAGGGCTTCATGGAGGCTCTAGGGCTAGTTGGGCCCTAGGTTGAAAGGCTGTGGGCCTTTCGGGTTCTTGAGGTCTAGGTTATGTGGGCCTCAAGGGACCAACTCTTTATGGCCAGGTCTGACCCAGGATAGGTGAGATTAGGTCAAGTCATGGGTGTATATGGGCTTGGGTTAACCTAATCTCCCATAGAGTTGGTCAAGGAAGTTTTGGGTTTGGGTCACTTGACCCTGTGTTTATATATACAAGCACTATATAGGTTTGATTAAGCCAAAGAATACGAAAACCCTTTCTCCCAAGTCTCTCTCTCTCTTCTCCCTCTCTCTTCAACTATTCTCCACACCCCAGGAGCAAGAAACCCTAGGGTTTCTTGCCACCAGGTCCATAGAAGGCAAGAAAAGCAGGGGAGGCGCTAGGGTTTTGAGCCCCTCCCCCTTTGTGCCGCCAACCATATTGCCTCTTCCTCTCTTGCAGCCACCCAAACATTAGGTCCAAGATTTGAAATCTCTTGCTATGAGATTGGTACAAGTTTCTCTCAGATCTGGAGTTGATCTGAGGTCGTTTGAGGTGTGGGTGAGATCTCCATCAACAGATCTACAGGAAAGGCTGCAGCAGGACAGATCTGCAAGGTCTAGTTCTATCTACCTTCTTCCCTATCTAGAATATCCCGAGTCAAGATCTACAAATTGAAAGACCTGGTCCAGGCCTGATCTAGTTGGGTACCAGATCTTGGATTTTTTAGAGGTGATCTTAGAGACGTTCTTCATTTGGAACGAAAGGCTGACGAAGAAAATAGCAACCAGGCTGATTTCGTAAAGGGCCTTCAATCGAGTCCAGAGGTCTCCAGATTTGTTCGTTGCTGGTTTCGCTGCACCCAAGGTCGTGGGAGGAGCTGGGATCGTGCTCCAACAAAGTCACCTCATCGTTATTCTCTTTCTCAATGATATTAGCTTGCTCTCCAATTTCATTGCCTTATTTACCCCAACATTCATTGCTATAGTGCCCTTATTTATCACAATTGAAGCACTGCATATTTCTCTTGTTGAAAGTCTTGTTGATAGTGATTGAAGTTGCCTCTTGACCTTCCTCATAGAGAGAATGAGAATTGGCCTTTTCCATCATTGCTTCCACTTCTTCCTTTATAATCAAATCCTCTTCCTTGATTGTTAGAGTCTCTTCCTTGATTGCTATAACTTCTTCCGTGGCCTCTATAACTTCTTTTCTGATTCTCATAGCTTCTATCTCAGCCTCTTTGAGTACTAGCAACATGGCATTCTTATTAGAAAATATATCCTAAAGCCAATCATTTGGATGATTGTGCTCCTTTTGTAATATGTATATAAATTATTTATCAATGAATAAAAGTTATTTTGATATTTTTCATCACAAAATTATATCTTCCTTGCTAGAACTCTTGTATTGTGATGAAGTCCTTAAAACTATAAAGTAATCAATAAAAGAAGATTTATCGAATAGTTCTTTAATATATTCATGACCAAATGATATGTTATTAAAGGATGTGATGTTTATCAAGTAAAGATCATTGTGTGCTATATAAGTTGGTTGTTCTCTTCACCAAGAAGCATGAAAACACTGATATGGTATACAGATGAGATGTAGGAGTACATCATCACTAAACAAGTAACTCACCTACTGAGCACTCTGCTGTCAAGAGTAGCTCTCAAAGCATATAGACATCAATATTTCTCAGGCCTGAGATCACTATAGTGACTTACAAGTTTCTCATTGTGCTTTGATATCCGACTATCTGTATTTTTAATGTATTAACGGAAGGCTATTGGTACAGTCAAGTACTTATAAAGTTTGTGTGTGGATTAAGATAGGATTGACCCCTCAAATTATAGGAGCTAATGCATCACTATGTTTCAATTTAATAAAATCTTGATCAAGATAATCCATATGATGGATTTGAAAAGTTGGGATACAATGTGGATGATTCTTTCAGGATTGATAGTCTAACCCTAGATCGTCTTTAAGTGTTCAGGATCGAAAGGATGAATTATGTGATAACCATATGCATTGATTATTAAATATTGACTTACAAATATTTGATCTATCTGGATATCAAAAACCATTGCTAGATGGTAACTTCGATTAGTACAGAAAATATTTCTCTACTACCGACTTAGTGTTCGAACTTATGAACTCACACACAAAGTC
Organism: Elaeis guineensis; assembly: GCF_000442705.2. Classification (NCBI taxonomy): domain Eukaryota; kingdom Viridiplantae; phylum Streptophyta; class Magnoliopsida; order Arecales; family Arecaceae; genus Elaeis; species Elaeis guineensis. The sequence continues at coordinate 14,343,821 of NW_027332424.1, forward strand.
AAACAACGTAGAAAAGAATTGACCTAAGTCTATATATTCAATTTGAAAGTATATGACTTGATTGAATAAATAGACTAGCTTAAATAAGAATTAAGTTAAGGATTATATGGGATTAAACAGTTGACTATGTCTAGCTAGCACTCGACATGAGGTTCAAGTTCAATTCTGGGGATGAATAAGATTTGATCTATGATCCAAAGAGTCTATAAGAGATTAGATTTAAGTGCTAATTAATTTTAGATTAGATCTCATTTAATTAGACTTAATTAAATTAAAAAATTCAAGTTAAACTTGGTACTAAATTCTAAATAGTTTGGGATTGACAGCCTATTCAAAATTGATTTGAATCAGGTTCGAATTGGATTCGATTTGATCCAAAATTGGATTGACTCTTTAGAGTCCAGAATTATTGAGACTCTCTCTCTTCATGCCTGATCGAAAGAGGATGGAGGCACTAGTTATGTCTCCCCTCCTCTTGGGTGTAGGCGTGGGTGCATGGGGGCACCAAGTTAGGCGCCAATCCTGTCTCCATAAGGACTCCTCATATAATAAAGGGTGGAAAAATTTAAAGCTGATTTGAATTAAGACTCCTTGTTTAATGGGTTATGAGGGATCATCTATAAATAAGGAGGACCTCTAACCATCAAAGCATGAAAATCTGATTGAGTACTAAGGTGAGAGAAGAGAGGTGCGGGCATCCAAGAGAAGGAAGGCTGTCTTTTGAAGAAAAAACCGATTTTTTCCTTGTAGGATCTTCCAGATCTAATGAGATCTGAGGTAAAATATTTTAAAAAATTATCCTATGATATTTTAGATCTAAGATCTATTAGATCTAATTTCTATTATCTGATATTAAATCTAGAATTAAATCTGAAAACATGAGGAATAGAGAAATACCTGTAGGGTAACTAGATTACCCTGTAGATGATCGCAGCAATGCTCGAGGTTCTAAAATAGCCACACAGTCGCCTGGCCTCTACCAGTATCCACTCAAGTAGGATCTAGATCATCTTCTCCTCATAAATCTTTGCTCCAAAAATTAGATCTGGAAAATCTTCAAAAGATCTTCTGAAGCTGGAGCAGCGGCTTCTCGACAAATCTCTGCAGCCTTCTAATCAGAGAGCCACCATGCCTTGGACAAACACCAGATGGATGCCCAACCTCTTAGACATGAAAGGGGAGGGAGAGGAGCAGAGGAGGTATAGAGAAATAAAAAGGATTCAGGCTTTTGCTGGTTATTGCACAGAGTCTCTCAACCCTAGGCGTAGATAGGGTTTAAATAGACCCTACTGCGCCATGCAGTGCCACATCATTCGACCAATCAAAAAATTTCAATTAATTTTGAAAAAATTTCAATTCATGGAGTGATGTCATCTGATCATATCAAATAAAAATTCCCACAATTCCTCCTACTGTTGGTGCCAACACTGGATAAGTACAGTGAGATTGGCGCCCCATAGTCCAAGTTGATCAAGGGATCAGAGTCCTCATCTCATGGGACTCTATCCTTATCCACTTGGGGTGCACGCCCAATCTGAATATGGCACCAACTTTGAGGCCCAATTTAGTAGGTGGACACTCCATAAAAAATCTCCAATGACCTCTTGCCAAGTGGCCTTCAGTCCAAGATCCATGGGTCAACGTTTGACCAATATCCTAAAGCGAAAATGGCAAATGACAGAAATTAGCAGGTGTTGTCTTAAATTCATCTCATGAATTAAGACAAATCTTTTCTGAGCTGGACTGACTCCAGTCAAACTGTGAAAAACCTTCTCAAGGTTCTCTGAGTGAGTCAAATCATATTTGGCTTAGTCGAGATAGAAAAGATTACACAAGGAGAAAGTTAGGCTCAATCGTGTGCTAGTACGATTTCTTGAACCTAATTGGATCTAATCCAAATCAATCGAACTGGGCTAGCTCAATTGATGACATCCAGATCCTAACTCTTATTTGTGTGACCCAGTTAGGTTCATTTTCATATGATAATGAGACATGTCATGATGTCATCATCGATATCATTGAAACTCCTTTCGATGGACCAGAACTCTTCTGATTCAGACAATTAGAATGATCGATCATCAAGATCATTCTAATTACTCCCAAAATCTACCAGTGACACCTAGCAGTATATGGTGGCAATCCATCAGAAATGAAGATGAATTTCTCGGTGCAGCTACCTGTGTGATTGAGTTCTTCTATCATGAGTCCCGATTGAATTAGGGTTAAGGTGAACTCGTCAAACCCAACATCAGTCATATGAATCAATCGATCTATCCAAGTCCGATGTAAAATCCCAATGGAAAACTCTTTTCCATTATTTCACTCTGCCATGGCCATGGGCTTAAGGACTCAATCTTTCGATCATCATAGGACTACTCCTCTCATCTACCGAGGTTGATAGATCCCTTCTTGGTGCGATCTGATTCCTACAATGAATATGCTACAGCCAACATACACCTCAGGTTCTGAATGGCTAGGAGATTGAGTTATGGTGTAGTCAAACTATAACACACTCAAGATGAACTATCGATGTACCTCAAGTCAAAGAACTAGACACACAGCTGCAGCATCGAGCTAGTCATCGATGAGAAGGTAGATTTCCTTATGACTGCTCGAGGTGGTCATGCTCAGTACTCTCAGTCTCAACGAATATCTGTACTCTCGCTCTGGTATCTCTATATTGTAGACTCAAGACACATCTACCCTAAGAAAGTGATCATACACCAACTTTCTAGATCGATCACCATCCTCGTGATGATCCTATGGTCAGGAGCTGTTTATGAGTTAGTTATGTAAATTCATACCTTAAATTTTTAACTCTTGAAAATATAAATTAAATTCCTACTAACTCAAAGGATGTATCACAGACAATGTACACAATGTGATAGTAGAATAATCTTTTATTCATTTATAGTCAAAATTATAAATTTATCTTTAATTTGTACAGGAATGTGTCAGCCAATCTGGCATCTAGGGCACACATCTAACAAACTCCCACTTGACCTAATGCCAATTGGCTACATATCTAAGTCCATCTTCTCAAGGTGGGCTTTGATCTTCTGCTGGCCTAATGCTTTGTCAGTAGGTGTGCCACATTATCTGTAGAGTCGACTCTCTTAACCTCGACATAACCTTTTTCGAGGTAATCATGGATCAGATAGAATCGCCGCTCGATATGCTTGGACTTCTGGTGAGACTTTGGCTCCTTAGCTAGGGCTATGGCACCATTATTGTCGCAGTAAAGAGGGATGGCATCCAATGACATCACTCCAAGCTCTATGGTAAATTTTTTGTACCAGAATACCTCCTTCGCAGCTTCTGATGCAGCAATATACTCTGCCTCCATGGTGGAATCAGCAATCACCGTCTGCTTGAAACTCTTCTAGCTAACTGCACCACCATTGAAAATGACAGACTTTCATATGTCGATTTTCAATCATCTATATCAGACATAAAGTCTGAGTCTGTAAATCTCTGAACCTGGAGTTTTCATTCCCAAAGACTAGAAACATATCCTTAGTCCTTCCAAGTACTTAAGGATACATTTCACAGAAGTCCAGTGCTTTCATCTGGATTTGACTGATATCTACTTGTGACACTCACAGCATGGACTATATTAGGTCGTATACATAGCATGGCATACATGAGGCTTCTTATTACCGAAGCATAAGGGATCTTGCTCATGCATTCAATCTCCTCAGGTGTGCTAGGGCACATCTTCTTGGAGAGATGAATACCATGTCTAAAAGGTACTAAACCTCTTTTGGAGTTTTTTATGCTAAACTTTTTTAGCACCTCCTCTATGTACATCTTCTTGAGAGTCCCAGCATCCTATTTAGTCTATCTCTATAGACCTTAATACCCAGTATAAAGGATGCCTCTCTTAGATCATTCATAGAGAACTCCTTAGACAACCATATTTTGACTGAGGTCAATATGAAAATATCATTTCCAATCAGAAGGATGTCATCTACGTACAGTACGAGGAAGACAACTGCGCTCCCACTGACCTTCTTGAACACACATGATTCCTCCTCATTCTTGATGAAACAAACATTTTGATCACATCATTGAAACGAGTATTCCACTCTGGATGCTTGCTTAAGTCCATAAATGGACCTTTGCAGTTTGCAGATCTTGTGATCATCATCACTGGATGTGAAACCAAGTGGCTGTTCCATATAGATATCTTCCTCAAGATATCCATTTAAGAATGCCGTTTTCACGTTCATCTACTATATTTTATAATCGAAATAAGCTGCAACAGCAAATAATGTCGGATGGATTTTAGCATGGCCACGGGTGAAAAGGTATCCTAATAGTCAATGCCTTCGCACTGACTATAACCTTTCACTACGAGCCTAGCCTTGAATGTCTTCACATTCCCATCTGCACCTATCTTTCTCTTAAAGATCCATTTACACCTAATAGGTACAATACCTTCAGGTGGATCTACCAAGGTCCAGACTTGGTTTGAGTGCATCGAGTCAATTTCTGATCTCATTGCCTCTAACCATATCTTGAAGTCGATATCTGATATCGCCTTGTCATAGATCTTGGGGTCATCACCATGAGCCTCATTTCCTGTGAGAAATATTTTTTCTATTTTCTCTTGTATAGTACCTAAGTATCTTTCAGGAGGACGGGAAATCCTAGTCGATCTACAAGGTGAAAGAGGTTGTGTTAGGACTGGTTCTAATTGATTGGGTTCCTTAGGTTCTTTTACTCGTTGCTCTTGGGAGACATTCTCCTTGAGTTTAATTATTCTTCAGATGCCACCATCTTGAATAAACTATTTTTCAAAAAAAATAGCATGTCAATTCACAATCACATTGTGATCTTCTGGAATATAGAAATAGTATCCTAATGACTCTTTAGGATATCCTATGAACTGAGCTCTAAAAGACCTGAACTCTAACTTATCCGCCTGCTGTCTCTTGACATGAGCCGGACAATCCCAAATTCTGAGATGACTCAGACTTGGCTTCTTACCATGCCATATCTCATACGGTGTGGTAGGAACGGTTTTAGAGAGAATCCTATTCAATACATATATTGCTGTCATGAGATAATGTCCATAAAGAAACTCAGGGAGATCCATGAAGCTCATCATAGAACTGACCATATCTAATAGGGTCTGATTTCTCCATTCAGAAATCTCGTTGAGTTGTGGCATTCCAGGTGGAGTCCATTGAGAGACTATGTCATTGTCCTTAAGATAGTCTAAGAATTTCGACTAAGATATTCGCCTCCTCGATCTGATCGAAAAACCTTAATGGGCTTTTCTGTTTGTTTTTCTACCTCATGTCTGAATTTTTTGAACTTTTCAAAGGCTTCAGACTTGTGTTTCATTAGAAACACATACCCATATCTAGACATATTATCGGTGAAGGTAATGAAGTAGATATAGTTGAATCTAGCCGGCACATCAAATGGGTCCGCACATCTGTATGTACTAGGGCAAGTAGGTCTGTGGCCCTTTCCCATGTCCTGTAAAAGGGAGCTTGGTCATTTTGCTTTGAAGGCATGATTCACAAACTGGATATGACTCGAAAGTCAAAGGACTCAATAGCCCGAATTTCTCCAATTTGTTAACCCTATCTTCCGTTATATGACCTAGCCTTAGGTGCCACAAATACCTATCATTTAGACTATCTCTAGGCCTTTTAATTCTCATGGCATTCATATTTTGCTCGATATGAAATACAGATACATCAATATGTAGCTGATAGAGACCATTAATAAGAAAACCATTTGTAACTTTATTATTTTTATAAAATATGTTACAATGGTTTTTATGAAAGCTAATAATATAGCCTTCTTATGCTAAACATGAAACAGAAATTAAATTCCTGCTTGCTGTAGGCACATAATAACAATCTCTAAGAACTAAATCTAATCCTAATGATAATCGCAGAGGGTAGGTTCCCATGGCCACAGCAGCAACTCTTGCTCTGTTTCCGATGTGTGGGATCATATCCCCATCCCTCAGCCTCCTGCTCTCCTCAAGACCCTGCATAGAAGTGCACAAATGAGCACTAAAACCAGAGTCAAGTATCCAACTGGATGCAGAGGAAACCGTAAGATTAGATTCTATAACGAGCATACCTCCAGAAGGACCATCCTTCTTGCTCTTCAGGGTGGTCAGGTACTAAGGACAGTTCCACTTCCAATGGCCGTCTGAATTGCAGTGGAAACATTTTTCCTTTTCAGTAGCCTTGTTCTTCGTTCCGTCTTCTTCTTCTTTCTATCCACCTTCAGCTTCTTCGCAGATTTTTTCTTTTTCCAAAAGACTTTCTCTTGAAAGAAGTCTGCTCTACAGTAAGGACTGAGCCTTTTGAACCTTTCAAAGAAAGCTCAATCATAACCAACATGTTCATTAACTTAGTCAAGGTACACTGCATCTTATGCATATGGAAGTTCATGATGAATTGACCATATGCATCAGACAAGGATTGAAGGATCACATCAATCTGAAAATCCCTATCTAAGATGACATCGAGCTTCTTAAGCTCCTCAATATCCTCGATCTTGACAAACAATGATCTTGGACTGACTGCCCATCACATATTTTAGTCTTAAAAAGTCTTTGGCAAACTTGATACTTGGCTGCGCGACTTTATTCACCAAACAACTCTTGTAGGTGAGCCAACATTTGGTGGGTAGTCATAATATTCACATGCTGGTGCTGCAAGTCATCAGACATGGCACCCAAT
>NW_027332424.1:14350636-14433066 GCF_000442705.2 Elaeis guineensis
TATCAATATGAAGAACAATTCATTGAGTAATAAAAATATGAGACTATTATTATTAAAATCCATAGCCATAAAATTTATCAAAAGGAGAGTAACTTTTACTTTTTACATTAATTTCAAATCATGTTAGAATAACAAAGGAATTGAAATACTGTTTTGACAAATTTAGGCATATAACAATGATCTATTAGTTTCTAAACCTTACTAGAAGGTTACATATATAAATAGGTTCCTACGCCTGAGCATGAATGGACTATCCATCAGTGTCAAAAAGTATGTAGTCACCTTTTCAGCTTTATAGGTCCAGTAATGCTTTGCATAAATGAAACCTATATAAGGTGTCATATACCTAAAATGCTGAAGCTGAAACACTCAATGATAAATTATTGTATCACATATAAACTATTAGCAGATACAACTTTGCATCTGCTACTGCTTCACATTTGCAAGACAACTCTTGCAATTTATTCTGTTGGGTATAAAATACCCTCCGATCAAAGTTTGTAAAAGACCGACCCTTCCAGGGCTCTCCGGCTTCGACCTTGTGTGGTGTCTCTCTGAACCCTCCGACCGTTCGAGCTTCCAGACTTCTCTAACAATGAGCTTCTCCATTCCATCTACCGTGCCACTCCAAAGGCTCTTTAGACCTCGCTGTCAGCCGACCTTCTACGGTGATCAACTATTCTCTGAACTCCTTTTTGGACTTCTCTGACAATGAGCTTCTCCACCATCTACCGTGCTGCTCCAAAGGCTCTCTAGGCCTCACTGTCAGCCGACCTTCTACGGTGATCAACTATTCTCCAAACTCCTTCTGGACTTCATCAATATCCGAGCTTCTTCGATAACAAGTTTCTACAGTAATCAACTCCATCCGAGTTTCTACAGCGGTCGACCGCCTTTAAGATTCTAATCGGGCTCCTGTGAGAGCCAAACTTCTATTACGAGTGGTCTACTCTGAACTCCTACAGCGAATGTCTGCTCCAAACTTCTACTACAGAGGTCTACTCCAAACTCCTACAGCGACCGGTCTGCTCTGAACTTCTACTACGAGCGGTCTACTCCGAACCTACAGCGGGTGGTCTACTCCGAATCTCTATTGTAAGCAAATTTCATTCGAGCCCTACTGTAAACACGTCTCTTCCGAACTTTCATTACAGGTAGACTTCAGTAGAGCTTCTTGTAGCCGGATCCCAGACGAGCTTCTAATGGGACGACCCACCAGCCAGATCGCTACTCCGAGCTCCCACGACATCGCTCTCCTCGATCGAGCTTCTACAATAGCGGTCTCTTTTCAGCCTTCTGCAAGAACCAGACCTCGATCGAACTTTCATAGCGGATGGATATCGGATGAGCTTCTACGATGGATGGACTCTAGCAGCTGGATTCTTACAACGATCGATCACCTCCGACGTCTGCCGAACCTTCCCAGTGCCATCCGAAGTCCATCGTCGCCGCCCTCCGCAGATCCTTCATGAAATCGAACTCTTCGTGGATCATCTTCAGATGAGCTTCCACATCAGGCGAATCCAGACGGACTTCTCTAGCAATCGATTCCTACCGGGCTTCACCAACAGAAAGTCTCCATCCGAGCTTCTACAGCAGATGACTCCCACCTGTAGTATCAGTGCCTAAGTATCTGACAACAGTAGACTCGTTAGCAGCTTTGATGGCATCCGAGCTTTCCCAGATCGATGAGATAGAGAGCCATTCTACTCCATCAGATGTCCCAACCGAGCTCCAGCCGACAGATCCGAACTCTCTAGCAAGTCACGACAATGGCCACTACCCTGCTCCACTCTACAATGGATTTCGCATGGCTCCACTACTCTCTGGCAAGTTGCAACAACGGCACCGCTCCACTCTCTGGCTCCATATTCTCTGGAAAGTCACGACAACGACACCACTCTACTCTCCGTAACAAACTCCACGTGGCCCTGAACGACCCCTGACACTACTCTCCGTAACAAACTTCGGGCGGCTTGAACAGCCCACTACCAGGCAGATACAGACGTCGCTTGTCAATTAGTTACGCACTCCATCTATAAAAGGACCCCCAGATACGTTCTTCTCTAAGCTCAAAAAACTCTATCTCAAAACTCTACTAAAATTTTCACTCGAGCACTCTATTTCTGTTGAAAGCAGAGTACTACTTGAGCATCAGGGTCTTGCCAGATACCCCAACTCCAGTTCAGACTTCCCTTACAGGTTTCAGGTGCCAGGTCATCTCGACTCCAGCAACTCCGACTTCGATGGAATTCTACACCAACAGAATTGGCGCTAGAGGAAGGGCTGTCTTCGCAGTACCCTTGTTCTTGAAGGAGTGCTCAATGAGCTGCCTCCAGTCATCTCCTTCGACGTCCTCCTCTCCTTCTCCTTAGATCTCCACTTGATACCTCCGAAAGGCATCACCAGACAATCCACGGCCTCTGTGGCAGATCTCAGGCTCCGACCTCACCTCCAGTTTCTCAGGCTCCTCCTCCTCCTCCGACAACGACGGTCGGTATGGATAGTTGACCTGCTGGTTCAGCAGGTCAGAGGCCTCACTGAAGCAGTGCAGGCATGGCAGCAGTAGCAACAGCCATAGGTGTTAGTCGATTGGCAAAGCATCGTCGGAGCTCCAAGATTCGGACAGTAGGGTGGGCCACTTGGGCCAGTCATCCTGTCTTCCTCGACAAAGGGAATCAAGGGTGGAAGCTCCCGGTCTGATCACGATTCCACTCCCGGAGGTTTTCTACCTCCACTCTATCAAAAGACCCTCGAGACTCGTAGTCGAGAGGACCTCCTGGATCGAAGGCTCCAGGAGATAACCGACAGATCGAAGAGCTCTTGCCATGCTCCCCTACTTTTGGTGAGGACATTTGCACTGACCTCCTTTCTCTCAAATGATCATGCAGGAACCGATCCTGCCAAACTTCAAGCTCCCCCAATTCGAAAGCTATGAGGGACCTCGGATCGGTTGACCACCTGGAGGCCTTTCGATAATGATGTTGCTCCATGGCACGCCAGACGCCATCTTGTGCCGAGCTTTCCCATCCACTCTGAAGGGAGCAGCAAGGAACTGTACTCAGCATTGAAGTCGGATACCATCTTCTCCTTTGACCAGATGAGCCACCAATTTGTGGCTCATTTTGTTAGTAGCGGTCCTCGGAGAGGCTCGGAGTCCCTCATTAACATCAAGCAAAGGGAGGGGGAATCCATCCGAGCTTATGTCAACCATTTCAACATCGCCATGTTGGGAGGTCCGAAACTTGGACTAATCGATTGCGATGGCCACCTGAAGGGCGGTCTTCAGAAGAATGATCTTTTATTTTTTGGAAAAGAAGTATCCAAGGGACTTTGCTGATTTGCTGGCTCGGACCGAAAGATATGCCCGAGCAGAAGAAGCCTTCAAGATGAAGGATGAGGAGACCGCGAAGGAGCGGCAGGCGGGAGACTCAAGCAAGCTCGCAGTTGAAAAAGGGCCAGTGAAGCTCGACTGCATTCTCGAACTCCTCTAGGACATAGGCATGTTCGGACTCCTCCCGAGCTCGTAAGTAAGAAGTCTGGACCACAGAGTCGACAGAGCTCTCTCCCTGGAAGATTCCACAGTTACGCCCCTCTCAACGCATCAAAACTTAAGTGCTGTGGAGGTTGGGGAGCAGCTGCCAAGCCGGAAAGGATGTGCTCGCACCCCAAAAAGTACCATCCGAACAAATTTTGCCTCTATAACTGTGACCACGGCCACGACACGGAAGAATGATTCATTCGAGATGAAATCGAGGAGCTCATCAGGTGAGATCGGGCTTGACAGATTCATCGACTCGACCTGAAGTAGGAAGATCGGCCTAGGCCCTTGTCGCAGCCAGAGGCCACCAAGAGGAGGAGCAACCTGAAGATCGGCCTCTGATTGGGATTATCAACTCCATCTCAAGGGACTCGACGAGAGCAGACCTTCGTGGCTATAGGGTTCGAAAAATTACGAATGTATTACCAATAACTTGCCCTAAATAAAAATTTCTTTTATTCACGTATTTTTCTTTGCATAAGCTTATAACGACAGGAAGTAATTCCCCATACAAATAAATTAAGCGTGTTAGGAGCAGGAGGAGAACCTCGTCCTAACATGTGCAAGATGAAGGCCCGATTTCTTAAAGATCGAATGGAGGGAGAGGCCCTTGCAACGGCCTTAGTGCCCCCACAGCCTTGTTAGGAATAGGAGGAGAACCTCATCCTAACTTGAGGCAAGTCAAAGGCCCGATTTCTTAAAGACTGGATAGGGAGAGAGGCCCTTGCAACGGCCTTTATGTGCCCCCACGCCTTGTTAGGAACAGGAGGAGAACCTCGTCTTAACATGAGCAAAGTTGAAGGCTCGATTTCTTAAAGACCGGATGGGGGGACAGGCCCTTGCAACGGCCCTTATGTGCCCCCACAGTCTTGTTAGGAACAGAAGGAGAACCTCATCCTAACATGAGCAAATTCGAAGGCCCGATTTCTTAAAGACCAGATGGGGGGAGAGGCCCTTGCAACGGCCCTTATGTGCCCCCACAGCCTTGTTAGGAACAGGAGGAGAACCTCATCCTAAATGAGCAAAGTCGAAGGCCCGATTTTTAAAGATCGGATGGGGGGAGAGCCCTTGCAACGGTCCTTATGTGCCTCACAGCCTTGTTAGGAACAGTGAGGGAACCTCATCCTAACATGAGCAAAGTCGAAGGCCCGGTTATTAAAGATCGGATGGGGGAGGCCCTTGCAGCGACTCTTGCGTGCCCCACCACCCTGTTAGGAACAGAAAGAGAACCTCATCCTAACATAAGCTGAAACTGACTGTCGGGAACAAGAGGAGAACTCATCCTGACACAAACAAGGCTCGATTGATCAAGATCGGACAAAGAGGAAAGCCTCCTCAATGGCCCTCTACACTCTCATGACCCCGTCAAGAGCAGGAGGAAGACCCTCACTCGAACACAGAAGAAAAGGAGAGACAAAAAGAGAAAGCGACGAACTACGCCAGCGATAAGTGAAAACAAACTACATCAAAGGCACAAGGGACCTCGTCTCAATGAGGAGAAAAACCCTTGTCAAAAATCTCCAGTCCCTAAGGGCGAATCAGCATAGCGACGACGGAACCTTCAAACAACGCCGACATCGAGCAAGACGGAAGACAAAAGGAGTTCAGTAAATGACAACTCGAAGGCAAGAACAGACGAGGAATTACAAATTACGTCGACGTCAAATGAGGTGGAAGACAAAAAAGTTCGGTAAACAAACCATTTAATACCAGAATGGACAAGGTATAGATAATTTCATTTTCATTCATTGTAAAGTACACATTACAAAGCCTTGAAAGTCAAAAACAAAAGAGAAACGACCAGAAAAAAAAAAAGAGGAGAAAGTTCTAAGAAGCTCGGCTTCATCAGACTTCGAACTCTCGGTCGACCATCGTCGAGGATTACTTTAAGTACTGACTTCTTTTTTCAGCCTCCTTTTCGCAATTACTCCAATATTATCTTCAAAGTACCTGACGACAGCATGACCTTCTTTCTGAGGTCAAGTTCCCCCTCACAGTGACGGCCGGGCATGACCTTCTTTCTGAGGTCAGGTTTTCCCAACAATGACGCACACCGGAAGCACTCACAATCGAAGATGTGCTTAAGCGCGGGCTCTGGATGATCAAGGTGAAATACGGTCGGATCTGTCTTTTCTACCCTCGCCTTCTTCACCGACCCCGAAGTCGCAGCACCTTCCCGCTCATGGCTTTGAGACTCTAGGCTAACATCCGAGCCACATCTGCACCCATATCTGCAATGAAGGACGATCGGCACAGACTATGAACAGGGCCACGAAGCGGAGAAAGTTCTGGGGCTAACCTAGGCTGGTATGAGGGATGCAGGGATGCAGAGATGAGGATGACTCGAAGGACGCCAAGGCCAAGAGGGAGGACCAAAGGAACTCCCATACAAAGTGAATCCCCGAAGGGGGGAGACGGGTTTAAATAGGCGACGGGATCTGGAGCAATAATGACTGCAAGATCCTCTGGCCAGTCTATAACCACGCGTGGCTCACTGCCATGGCAAGCGGCTGAAGGTGGCCGACAATTAATAAAACCATTATTGCATCGTACTTGGGGCAGTGCTCCAGTGGAAATTCCAAAAAGAAAAAATCTTTTTCGAAAAGGCTCTATACCAGCATGCCGAACGTCAAAATATCTGGCAACCATCGAGTGCGAAAATCGAGGGAAGCAACTTCGATTGTGAGAATTTCTCTGTACTCCTTCATTTGGAACCCAACTCGGAAGTAGAGAGACTGATGTTGGGTATAAAATACCCCCCGACCGAAGTTTGTAAAAGATTGACCCTTCCAGGCTTCTCCGACTTCGACCTTGTGTGGCATCTCTCTGAAACCCCCCGACCGTCCGAGCTTTCGGACTTCTCCGACAATGAGCTTCTCCATCCATCTACCGTGCCGCTCCAAAGGCTCTCTAGGCCTCGCTGTCAGCCGACCTTCTACGGTGACCAACTATTCTCCGAACTCCTTCCGAACTTCTCCGACAATGAGCTTCTCCATCCATCTACTATGCCGCTCCAAAGGCTCTCTAGGCCTCACTATCAGCCGACCTTCTACGATGATCAACTATTCTTCGAACTCCTTCCGACTTCATCAATATCCAAGCTTCTTTGACAACGAGGTATCTACAGTAATCGGACTCCATCAGAGTTTTTACGACGGTCGACTGCCTTCAAGATTCTAACCGAGCTCCTGTGAGAGCCAAATTTCTACTACGAGCGGTCTACTCTGAACTCCTACAGCGAGCGGTCTGCTCCGAACTTCTACTACGAGCGGTCTACTTCGAACTCCTACAGCGAGCGGTCTGCTTCAAACTTCTACTATGAGCGGTCTACTCCGAACTCCTATAGCGGCGGTCTACTCCGGATCTCTACTGTAAGCAAATTCCATTCGAGCCCCTATTGTAAACACGTCTCTTCCAAACTTCCATTACAGGTAGACTTCAGCCAAGCTTCTTCGTAGTTGGATCACAGACGAGCTTCTACAGCGGGACAGGACCCACCGGCAGATCGCTACTCTGAGCTCCCACGACAATCGATCTTCGATCGAGCTTCTATAATAAGTAGTCTCCTTTCAGCCTTCTGTAAGAACCAGACCTCGACCAAACTTTCATAGCAGATGGATATCGGATGAGCTTCTACGACAGACAGACTCCGACAGTTGGATTCTTACAATGATCAATCGCCTCCGACGTCTGCTGAACCCCCCAGTGCCATCCGAAGTCCATCGCCGACCGACCCTCCGCCAGATCCTTCATGAAACCAAACTTCTCTGACGGATCATCTTCAGACGAGTTTTCACATCAGGTGAATCCCAGACGGACTTCTCTAGCAATCGGATTCCTACCGGGCTTCACCAACGAAAAGTCTCCATCCGAGATTCTACAGCAGATGACTCCCACCTGTAGTATCAGTGCCTAAGGTATCTGACAATAGTAGACTCGTTAGCAGCTTTGGAGACATCCGAGCTTCTCCCAGATCGACGGAATAGAGAGCCATTCCGCTCCATCAGATGTCCCAGTCGAGCTCCAGCCGACAGATCCGAACTCTCTGGCAAGTCACGACAATGGCCATTATCCTGCTCCACTCTCTGCAATGGATTCTACGTGGCTCCACTACTCTCTGGCAAGTCGCGACAATGGACACTGCTCCACTCTCCGGGCTCCACTACTTTCTGGCAAGTTGCGACAATGGACACCACTCTACTTTCCATAACAAACTCCACGTGGCCCTGAACGACCCCTGATGCCACTACTCTCCGTAACAAACTCCGGGCGGCTCTAAACAGCCCACTACTAGGCGGTTACAGACGTCGTTGTCAATTAGTTACGCACTTTGTCTATAAAAAGGGATCCCCAAATACGTTCTTCTCTAAGCTCAAAAAACTCTATCTCAAAACTCTGCTAAAATTTCCACTCGAGCACTCTATTTCTGTTGAAGCAGAGTACTAACTTGAGCATCGGAGGGTCTTGCTGGAGCACCCCCAACTTCGGTTCAGACTTTTCTTGCAGGTCCCGATGGCGGCCGCGGTCATCTCGACTCCAGCAACTCTGGCTTCGGCGAAATTCTGCACCAACAATCTCTAATGCTTATCATTACTGTAATGAAAATTGATATCCATGACAAAGAAAATCTTAACCTTTTTCTCCTGAAAGATGTTAAAGAAGGAACTTGGGAGAGTTAGTAGGATCAAATCCTGAATTATCTCACTATCTATGATATTGACTTAATCGTATGATTAAGTTAATGAGGATACATATGACAGTCATACTGTCACCCCATCATATCTCATATATAGTTTTTTCTTCTTTATAGTATCATCTCCGATCAAATCGAAATCAGGAGAATAAGAGACTATCTCCTATGTGAGAACTATTGTCAGGTTCCTCAATCAGTTCATGAAGTTCGATCAATTTAAAAACTATACCATGTAGTGATAGTGAAGATGCAGATATCCATATAAGAACATTAAAGAACTACTCATGACGACATGCATAATTTAGATGAGATTTTTATCTAAATGTGTCTCCTATTATTTTAATGAATTTCATAGTCCTCAAGTATGAAAAATGAGGAAACATATCATCTAGTTCTTTAGTGGGGTTGAGATCTCAATTTCTCATAAAAAATTTTATGGATAGCACAACAAGCTCCTATAAGTTTAAAGGTAGGTAACTCTTTACCAATTGCATCATGCAACTCTCAACATAATTTTTACCTCTAAAATACTTATAGCCTTATGGGCAGCACAACAAACTATAGTATTTTAGTTAAGTCATATCCTTCAATCCTACATGATCATATCTGAATAATTCTACCATTATGGATAGCACAATAAGGCAGCACTACCAGAATATGCCATAAGCATCACTAAGTCAACATCATATCAATCTCTATAGCAAGTCTTGTGGATAGCACAATAAACTCACTACAATTTTTGACATACTCTATTGACTTAGTATGAGCTAATTACCATTAGCTTTATTATGCATCAAGGTAGTATCAAATCAGTCTCCACAGCAAGCTTTATGGATAGCACAACAAGCCTACTATGGTTCTTGATATAATACTGGCTTAGCATGAAGGAAGGCATGGGTAGTGTTTTTAACACTTCGCCATTATGACTTAATATAATTTAAATGAGAGACTTAAGTCTCATGCATATCTAAAATATATATAATAAAATGCATCATATACGATTTTAATTCTAACTACCAGCATGTAAGAGCATATAAAGAAAATCTAATGGTTATGGATTTCTGAAAAATCATCCGAGCCACAGGATGATTTATTGGTCTAACCCTAGGTGCATTTTAAATTGAACCATCTCATGATCAATCTTAATGTGTCTCTACTCTACAAATATTTAGTAGTCTAGTCTTCATCTCCATGAATATCTTTATCTAAAAATAGAAAGAAATAATTTCTATTTATTCTTAAATAATTTTTTTTTTATAATTTTACATCAATATGTAAAAGTCCCAATCAATAGTTAAAAACATACAAAAGAAAGATATGACTGATAATACAATACATTAGGAGCACCCAGCCCCTATTGCAACTCTTGCAGATGTATTTATATAATCAGCCAACATGAAAGCATTCATGCATACATCCATCTCATGGATGTACCATAGTCCATAACCACTCAACATGTATTTTATAACAATTATAAAATATGTTATTTTAATTATGATATCATTCATAAACATATTAATGGAGATGTTTAAATATTTGGGCATAAGATCCATCTAGGATTTTTGATTCAAATTCAACACTTGATCCAAATTTTTATTTTAAGTCAATCTGTTGTCATCCTTTTTGAGTTGGATTGATCAATCCTTAGGTTAATCTAAATCAATTAGGTTAGTATAGATTCGATCAACCATGACTCAAATCCTAATCAAATTAGGTGAATGACAATTTGATCAACCTAAAATAAATATAACTTTTAATCAAATTAGAACTATGAATTTGATTAAATCTATAATCATTAATTCTAATCACATTAGATCAATGAATTATAGTTAAACAAATCTATTAGTAAAAATCTTAATCCATGTCTGATGCATCATTTCTATGATCAATTTTTTTTGGCTCCACACATACCTAGGATGTCAACCAAGATAAAAAAACCATAATGGTGAGTACCCAACAACATGGTGGTCGACAACTTGGATCTTAGGTGAATGCATCAAATGCATAAACCCTAAGTCTTGGCAATCTACATCCAATGTATCATTGCAAGGCTTCATGCATCACATGCATTGGATTTACAATTCCATCAAAATTAGATCATGGGATCTAACTTAAACTTATCTCACATGTCTAAAGACTATGAAAACTCATATCCAAGATTTGATCATGGATTGATAATATTTTATTATTAACAAAAATACATCAAGAACATCAATTAAACATCAATCAAAAAATTTGATTTTGACATAATATGAACTGGATCTAATCTATATTACAATAATAACATGATATTTGATTGAATCAATCATGGGTGGCTCTGATACCATTGTTGGGTTTTAGTAATATAGCGGAATGTAAATTTCAAAATTTTTTATATGCATTCAACAATTGAAAATATATTTAACAATTAAACTAGACTACCAGAATACAAAAGTCTTAGGAACACCTTGATGATTACAATCAAATAAAATAAGCATGTATATAAATAAGAGATTATAGGTCATATACGAACATAAAGATGAGCATCTGGTAACCTTGAGATCTCTACAAGACTCCAAAGTAGAAGCCCTCCAATGGTGATCCACACGGGACTGATCAGGGCCCTTCCCAATTCGATGTAGTGCTGCAGCCTTCTTTGCAACTACACCGCTGATCATCCTTCGCAAGAATGGGTTGCACCATCACTTGTATGCCTTTGAGACCTCTACTAGGATCACTTTAGGAATCATTTCTCAAATGATCTCACCACATAAATATTAGATTATATGTTCAACATATGAACAATCTGATTTTAGGATAAGCATCATATGCTTTCTATTTTCACTTCCCTTCCTTTCCATTTTTCTTTCTCCCTTTTTCTTATTTTTTTCAGACTTTTTCTCTCTTTTTCCTCTCATTCTCATTCCTAAACTCATCCTAGAATGGATGTGAAACCAAGGTGTAGCACACCCTTTAAATAGGTAACAAAGGGGCGCTATTCATTTCCAAGGGACGCCAACTTTCCTCACATGGTGAAATAAATCACCACAAAAATAAATGGCATGGGAAAGTTTAGGAGCAGAAGGACTCTTCCTTCTCTAGTCCCATAAAACTAGGCGTGTAAGAATTAAGAAACAAGGGAGAAGAAAAAAATGTTTGCCACAAACAAATCCCATGCGACATCCCCTAGTCTTCCACAAAGAATAAATTCTTCATATGGAAGTTTTTGGGTATGGAAGAGCCTTCAAGCAGAAGGACTCCTCCACTTCTATGCCAACATATCCCCAAGAGCCATCAGATGGTGCGTAGAGTAAAGGGAATGCATGAAAAAATTAAAAGGAAGTTAAGAATCTTCGTTAAGAAGGACTCTTCCTTCTTAACACCAAAAGTGTGGCACCATAATTTTCTTTGGCATGGAAAATTGGCATGTACTTGGTGGATGTTGGGATGTGTAGGGGTTTCATGCACGTATTTCAAAATTTTTTAGCAAAAAAATATTAATTAAACTATTTAATCTATAAATACATGCATAAGATTTGATCTTAAAACTCTTACAATATGATATGAATTTATATGCATAAAAAATTGAATCTAAAATGATAAGCATGTAAACTCAAAAGACAGCATTTGGTAATAGATCTAATCTATCACTACTAGGATCCGAACCCAATACCTGAGCATGGATAGTCAAACTCCATGATTGAGAACATAGATCTAGAAGTCTTCTCTGATCGCTCGCAGCCGCACAAGCATCCGACCTCTACAGATGGTCCACACGAAGCTCCTCGGACCGATCAGTCTTCCGTGGGAGTGCTAGCTCGTGCAGTCGGCTTCTAATGGTAGATCTGACTTGAGCACTTTCTTCAATCACCTTGAACCTTTTTGATGATGAAGATAGATCATAGGAGGATGCTGGATGATAGAAAAAAATCAGATGAAGACTCTCTTCTCTTTGATTTTTTCCTCACCCAAAAACCTAGAACAGTTCTAGGTCTCTCACCAAGAGGAGAACGGTCTCCTCTCTTGTTCATGTCAAGAAAGATGGAAAACCACCAAATCCTCATGTCCCACAATAGTATTTTTGATCCTTTTTCTCTCTAATTTCTCACATTGAAAAGTTCCCATCATTTGGTGCACAAAATTGTGGCCTTAACATGTTTGTCGCACAAACCTGATAAAATAGAATAAGGGCTGGAGTTTGTTACAATTCAAACTCTTTTGAATTCCAATTAGACTCTAACTTTTTCTCACCATTATCTAACTTAAAGAGAGACTTATCAAATAAAATTAGATATAAAAATCAATTAGAAAGACCTTCTTTTATCATACACAATAGACCCCTTCAAAAGCAGCCAACGTGTGGAAGGATATAAATAAGGTTTTAAGTTGAAATTCAAACTAATTTGAATTCAAATAAAAACCAACCAATTCCTATCCTTAATGGGTTACAAAAGTATTTTCTAATTTTTCATATACAAACTAATTTTGTATGGTGAGAAAAGGTGTGATATCATTTAAATGGCGCAAGGGATAAAGTCCTATTCATTTGGGACTCTAGGGTTTAACCAAATAAATTTCTTTCAAACTCAATCTAATTAGATCTAAGTAAAATATAATAAATCTAATCTAATTAAGCTCCTATAACTTTAATTAAACTTAATCAAATTAATAAATTATTGAGTCATAGATCCGATCAAATCAGGATCATTTCTCCCTTACCGATTAGGTCATCTCATAACCTAATCAGACTTGACTTGATTGAATCAAATTCAATCAGACTTCTTTCAAACTTTAATCCTCAATCAAATTGAGCTAATTAGCGATCTAATTACTAATTAATCCTCCATTAATGATAGAGTTCAAGTCTAGTGGGATTCTTTTCTAGAGTCTCCGTCTAGTGGGACTCTTTAACAGAGTCCCCATCCAGTGGGACTCTTCACCAGAGTCCCAGTTGATTGAGACTCTTCAGATTAGCCATGTGATCGAAGAGAAACTTCTAATGTATATGACCCCATAGATTCAAACCTACGCTAGTAGCATAGAACTGATTTATGTACCAATCGGAGTAACCATCTAGCAATGGTATCCGACGTCCAGATAGGCCGAATGTATGCAAAGCAACACTCAAGAACTTATTTGAATATAGTTACCGTATATTTCATCCCTTTGACCTTTGATGCTAGGATGACCTAGAGTTTAAGCTGTCAACTCTTCATGGTATATCCATTATGTGTCTCAACCTGATAAATCTTGTGACTCCTCACAAGGATTGCCCTGGCCAAGGTCTTACTAAATTGAAATACAAAGTATTCTCTCCAATCTCTTGGAGTGGTCAATTCTTTCTTGACTCATGCACCAACTTCACGAGTACTTGACTATATCCTAAAATCTTTCGATCTTGAATTAGAAATTTAGGTAGTCCGATACTAAAGCACAATGAGTTGCTTGCAAGTCATCATGGTGATCTCAGGTCAGAGGGATACTTATACCTATATCCCTTCAAAGTGACTCTTGACAGTAGAGTGCTCTGGAGTTGGTCACGTTCAGTGAAATATACTCCTACATTTCACTTGCATGCCATACTAGCATCTCCATGCTCTTTGGTTAAGAGGACAACCAATCTATATGGCACACAATGACCTACACTTGATATGTCTATCGTCCTAGTAATAGCATATCATTTGGTCACAAACTCGTTTAAGGACTTAACTTTATATCCTTCTTTATCGATTTAAAATAGTCCTAAGGACTTTCATAATAACACAAAAGTTTGATATAGAAGATAGACAAGCTTATGATGAAAATTATTAAATAAATATTTTATTAATTCATATACAATTACATCAAATAGCATAATCATCAATAGGTTACAATTGACTTTGGGACATATTTTCCAACAACTCCTACTTGTGCTAAAGTCAATCGGTACAATATCACATACCCATCTTCATTTTGTGATCATCAAACTTCTTTATCATGAGGGCTTTAGTTAATGGGTTGGTCAGGTTATCCTTTCCGTCGATCTTCTGAAGATTAACATCACCATGATCCACGATCTCTTAGACAAGGTGATAGCGACGTAGAATATGCTTTGTCCACTGATGTGCCTTCGGCTCCTTTACCTGAGCTATGGCCCAGTACTATCACAATAAAGCAGAACTAGACCATCAATGGAGGGTGCCACTCCAAGCTCGAAGATAAACTTCCTCAGTCACACAGCTTTCTTTATAGTATCAGATGTCGCGATGTACTCCGTCTCACAAACAGAATCAGCTACGGTGTTTTGCTTATAACTTTTCCAGCAGACAGCTCCACCATTTAGTGTAAAGATGTATCCCGACATGCTTTTACTATCGTCACGATCTGATTGAAAATCAAAATCAGTATATTCTACAAGTTTCAAATCAGATTCTCCATAAACGAGTCACTGGTCCTTAGTATTTCTTAAATACTTAAGGATGATTTTTGCAACCTTCCAATGGTTCTCATCCAGATCTGATTGGTATCTACTCACTACTCCTAGTGAGTATGCCACATCCAATCTTGTACATATCATGGCGTATATTATAGAACTCACTGTCGAGGCATATAGAATTCTACTCATACGCTCTCTCTTTTGAGGGGTTGTTGAACAATCCTTCTTCGAGAGAGAAATTTCATGGCCTATCAGAAGATAGCCTTTTTTGAAATTCTTCATGCTGAACTGTTTCAGTATGGTATCTATGTACATTGATTGGGAGAGTCCGAGCAGCCTCTTAGATCTATCCCTATAGATCTTCATCCCTAAGATGTAGGCTGCTTCTTTCAGATCCTTCATGGAGAATTATGACGGCAGCCACACTTTTATTTTCTGTAATGCAGGAACATCATTTTCGACTAAAAAAAATCATCCACATACAAAATAAAAAATATAATTACTGAACTATTAGCCCACTTATATATACAGAGTTCCTCTCTGTTCTTAATGAAGCCATACATTCTGATCACCTTATCAAAACGTATGTTTTAACTCCGAGATGCTTGCTTCAATCCATAAATGGATCTTTGAAGCTTGCACATCTTGGACTCATCTATAGATGTGAACCCTTCAGACTGTATCATATACACCTCTTCATTTAGCTCTCCATTTAGAAAAACTATTTTCATATCCATTTATCAGACTTCATAGTCCAAGTATGCTACTATTGCAAGCATGATTCAAATGGACTTGAGCATTGTCATAGGAGAGAATGTCTCGTCATAGTCAATACCATAATGTCGATGATATTCCTTGGCAACCAAACAGGCTTTATAGGTCTCAACTTTCCCGTCTGCGCTCCTTTTTCTATCGAAGATCCACTTACACTCTATGGATTTTATCCCTTTAGATGGATCAACCAATGTTCACACATTGTTGATCTTCATGGATTTCATTTCAAATTTCATAGTTTTATGTCATTTTTCAGAGTCGGACCTCTGCATTGCATCCATATAGGTGATTGGATCCTCATTGTTCTCATTGAGCTCAACAGGATCTCCATCTCGGATCAAAAAATCTAAGTATCTGTCTGACTGATGCGGTACTCTATCAGATTGCCTTAAAGATGTTTGTATATTGAGCTTCGCATTTGTCTTATCAAATTCGATTCAGATTCAGTTACTAGTGTCGGTTCTTTTACCTGTCGAACTTCATCAAGCTTGACTTTAGAGATATTTATTCTTTCACTAAGAAACTTCTTTTTCAGAAAGTGTGCCTTACTGCTAATAAATATCTTTTGTTCAGCAGGAAGGTAAAAGTAATATCCCCTCATTTCCTTAGGGTACCCTACAAAATTACACTTATCGGACCTAGGTCCGAGCTTGTCAGTTTGTAATCATTTGACATAAGCCAGATATCCCCAGACCTTAAGGTAAGTGAGGTTTGGCCTATGCTCTAACCATATCTCATATGGTATTTTACTAACTGACTTGCTCGAAATATTATTGAGTACAAAATAGGCTGTCTCAAATGCGTATCCCCAAAAAAGGATCGACAGACTTACAAACCCCATCATGGATCGAACCATATCCAACAAGGTTCGATTCCTTCTTTCTGAGATACTATTATGCTGTGGTATCCCTGGAGGAGTCCATTGTGAGAGAATTTCATTCTCTCCAAGATATATCAAAAATTCACTGAAAAGATATTCACCCCTTCGGTCAGACTGAAGGATCTTAATCTTTTTTTCAGTTTATTTTTCTACTTCATTACGAAATCATTTGAATATTTCAAATAATTCGGACTTATATTTCATCCAGTAGATATACTCATATCTAGATAGGTCGTCTATAAATGTAATGAAATAGCTATACCCTCCTCTGGCACTAATGTTCATAGGTCCACAAACATCACTATGTATTAGACCTAGAATTTTACTAGCTTGTTCACCTTTTCTAGTAAAAGATGACTTAGTCATCTTTCTAAGAAGATAAGACTCACAGGTTGGCAAGGATTCACAATCATTGATATTGAGGATTCCCTTTCGTGCTAACCTATTTATCCTACTTTTGTTAATATGATCGAGCCTGAAATGTCAAAAGTAGGCATCTGTGACATTATCTAACTTTAGACATTTATTTCGAGTGTACATTACGCTCATAGACTGTGATAATATATAGATACTATTTCTTAATTATCCTCGCATTATTATAACATCATTCATAATGATATCACAATAATTATTCTTTATTGACAAACTATAACCATCTTTGGTCAAAAGACCAATAGAGATTATATTCATCAAGAAAGATGGATAATAGTGACAATCACTTAAAATGACACTATTAGATTTGAAAATAAGCTCGATAATTCTTAAAGTTTGGATTAGAACTTGACTTCCATCTCCTACATTTAGGAATCTCTCGTCGTTCTCAAATTCTTTACTAACTTGAAGTCCTTGCAACGAATTGCATATGTGAATTGAACTTTCGATATTCAATACCCAGATAGTAGTATCACATATAGAGAAATTACAAGGTGTTATCATATAAGCACCTTGATCAACAACCAATTGCTCATTTCTCTTTAGCTTATTTAGGTCATTATTTGCTTGACTCGATTCAGCCATAAATTTTTTATTTAGATTGGGCTCAACACCAATATTCAACTTCTGATACTGGCTATCGAAGTTGGATCTAATAAGCTCATCACTATCAAACAGTGAGTGGAGTGATAAATTACTAGCTATTTCTGAAAAGAAAAAAAAATAAGACCTAATTAGTATATGAATTAATCAAGCCTAAAGACATAGATTTTAGTCTAAAAATTCTCTCACCATTTTATACGAATTGATAGCCTCTGTCTCTAGCTCAAAGAATTACTTTAATTTTTTGGCAGGTACTAAAATTCACACAGACTGCATACAGGTCTGAGTATAGCTCGACCAACCCATATGCATCTACGGATAGATTCACAATCAATTATTTTTCTTAAATAATTTTTAGTAATTAATTTTACCCCAGGTTTCATTTTAGTAGGCGACAGGCCTCCACTAAAAGTCTTGGTTAGGTCCAACCATTAATATGAACCTACTCAGTGATTCTAACTAATGAATAATCAGGCTCGAGTATGGATCGACCAATCTAATCATTCATTAGATAGTACAACAGAGTCATCATATGATGAATAATAATTTTATCATTCAGAGAAACACCAGATGGATGGCACCTACAATGTCAATCAGAAATAATGGATCCATTACCATTCACCTTAATGGGAGGCTATGATCTAGTTATCATCATAACTAGCTCATTTTATAGATCTAATAATTTAAAAAATTTGGTTAACATAATTTAATAGAATTAAATACACAGACCAACTAATCTTAATTCTCCCACTGACTTCACCAAGTCAGATTAGGATGGACTAAAAAATAAGTCAGTCCTACTGACAAATCATCAATCTTCCCACTGACTTCACCAAGTCATGTCGAAGATAAAGACAAATCAAATTAGGAGTACCTAAATCAGTTGAACTGATTTCCTAATAAGCATGGGTCAACCCTAATCATTAAGCGATCTGATCAAAATTTGATTCACCATATTGGCCAGATAAGTGAGATCGATGGGGGGGATATGCCATTAACTCATCATAGACTTAATCTATATGAGTAGCTCTCAATTAAAAACCATCGGTCAAGATTGCCAAACTAACCTTAGACACCAACTGGTTAATCAGCTTCAATCGGATCTACTCGTGGATTTGGGTTCGATCGTTGAGCTCAAGATCGAAGTCTATTTGGGTCTAATCAACGATATGGACTCGACCAACTATAACTATTATATTAGCTCTAGAGAAATCTTGATTAAATCTAATTTCTCTTTTTAGTCTATTTTATCTTTGATTCTAACCCTAGGTCTAACCCATTTAGGAGGATCTGATCAAGCTAACCCAGAAACCCATCACCCACGTATTATGCGAATGACATTAGATCTTTTATTCATAATTTTAGGTCTACTTTGTTTAACTTAATTCTCAATTAAGTTTGAGGTTGTGGGTAGAGGTTCGATATTTAAAAATAATTTCAAATTTTATAAAATATTTTTATAATTAATTTTATGGATAATTATTTCGATCTGAAACTTAAATCAGCTTACCCTTGGATTGAGCCTTCTCATCACAATGGGTCGACTAAGTTTTGAGGCTTAGTTGATTTATTGATGATAAATTATTAATCATAATTTTTATCCTGTTATATTGAGCTAACTAACCAGGATTCTGAGTCGACCCAAATAATACTGAGTCGACTCAATAGGCGAACTACAACAATTGTATTAATTTCAGATCAAAATAATTCTATATAAATAGTAATAAAATCAATCATAAATTATTTTAGAACTATTCTAAATATGTTCATGATTCTAGATTTTATTTGCAAAGATTAAATGCAACTACTTTCATACAATGTATTATATACACAATCTTAAGATTTTTGAAAAAGTAAAGTTTTTTTTTTCACATTCATCTTCATGCGATATAGTCACAATGGCACCCCTATACATCATAAGAGGATCTAATTGAATAAAAAAAAAGAGATCTAATCTCTATTACCTCCTATGATCGGACGGTTTGGTGACAACCCAATCTGATTACTTCGCTACTCAAATCATCTCATCTAAATAATTCAGATCTAATCTAAATTATTTCAGATCTAATTATTATATTTTGATTAAATCAAAATTAGATAATAATCATTATAAATAAAAATTATCTATTTTAAATTAAAATTATATTTTATAAAGATCAGCACAAACTAGGACAACCTTTGCACTGTAAAGGGTAAATCTTATAGCAGGACAACCTTATATCAGTTTGTGCGATCAGATCTATAACTAATTTTAAATCTAAATATTATATATTAGATCTAATCTAAATTAAAATATAGATCTACATGCATATAATATCATGTCATATCTAATTGTGGCTCTGATACCATGTTAGGATGTGTAGGGATTTCATGCACATATTTCAAAAATTTTCAATAAAAAATATTATATTAAATATTTAATCTATAAATATATGTATAAGATCTATTCTTAAAATTTCTATAAATAGATCTATGATATGAATTTATATGCATAAAAATTTGAATTTAAAATGACAAGTATATGAATTCAAAAGATAGCATTAGGTAATAGATCTAATCTATCACTTCTAGGGTCCGAACCCAATACCTGAGCGTGGGTAGTCAAACTTCATGATTGAGAATATAGATCTAGAAGTTTTCTCTGATCGCTCATAGCCGCACAAGTATCTGGCCTCTACGAATGGTCCACACGAAGCCCCTCGGATCGATCATCTCTCTGCGGGAGTGCTAGCTCGCACAGTCGGCTTCTGATGGTAGATCTAACTTGATCTCCTTCTTCAATCACCTCAAACTTTTTTGATGATGAAGATGGATTAGAGGAGGATACTGGATGGTGGAGAAAAATATGATAAAGACTCTCTTCTCTTTGATTTTTTTCTCACCCAGAAACCTAGAACAGTTCTAGGTCTCTCACCAAGAGGAGAATAGCCTCCTCTCTTGTTCACACCAAGAAGGAAGGAAAACCACCAAATCCTCACATCCCAAAATAGTATTTTCAACCTTCTTTCTCTTTGGTTTCTCATAGTGAAAAGTTCCCATCATTTGGTGCACAAAATTGTGGCCTTATTATGTTTGTTGTACAAACCTGATAAAATAGGATAAGGATTGGAATTTGTTGCAATTCAAACTCTTTTGAATTCCAATTCAACTCTAAATTTTTCTCACCCTTATCTAACTTAAATAGAGACTTATCAAAGAAAATTAGGCATAAAAATCAATTAGAAAGACCTTCTTTGATCATACACAATAGACCCCTTCAAAAGCAGCCAATGTTTGGAAGGATATGGATAAGGTTTTAAGTTAAAATTTAAACTAATTTGAATTTAAATTAAAATCAATCAATTCCTATCCTTAATAGGTGACAAAAAGAAAATTATTTTTTAATTTTTTCATATACAAACTAATTTTGTATGGTGAGAAAAGGCATGATACAATTTAGATGGCGCAAG
This sequence comes from Elaeis guineensis, assembly GCF_000442705.2. Lineage (NCBI taxonomy): Eukaryota > Viridiplantae > Streptophyta > Magnoliopsida > Arecales > Arecaceae > Elaeis > Elaeis guineensis. The sequence goes on from NW_027332424.1 coordinate 14,371,403, forward strand.
GGATAGAGTCCTATTCATTTGGGACTCTAGGGTTTAACCAATTAGATTTCTTTCAAACCCAATCTAATTAGATCCAAATAAAATATTATGAATCTAATCTAATTAGGCTTCTATAATCTTAATTAAAATTAATCAAATAAATAAATTAATTGAGCCATAGATCCGATCAAATCAGGATCATTTCTTCCTTACCGATTAAGTCATCTCATAACCTAATCAGACTTGACTTGATTGAATCAAATTCAATCAGACTTCTTTCATACTTTATTGCTTAATAAAATTGAACTAATTACTGATCTAATTACTAATTAATCATTCATTAATGATAGAGTCCAAGTCTAGTAGGACTCTTTTCTAGAGTCTCCATCCAATGGGACTCTTCAGCAGAGTCTCCGTCCAGTGGGACTCTTCACCAGAGTCCTCGTTGATTGAGACTCTTCAGATTAGTCATGTGATTGGAGAAAAACTTCTAATGTGTGTGACCCCATAGGTTCAAACCTAAGTCAGTAGCATAGGAACTGATTCCTATATCAATCGGAGTAACCATCTAGCAATGGTATCCGACGTCCGGATAGACCGAATGTATGCAAAGTAACACTCAAAAATCTATTTGAATATAGTTACTATATAATTCATCTCTTTGACCTTTGATGCTAGGATGACTTAGAGTTTAAACTGTCAACTCTTAATGGTACATCTATTATGTGTCTCAACTTAATAAATTCTTTGACTCCTCAAGGATTGCCCTGGCCAAGGTCTTACTAAATTGAAACACAAAGCATTCTCTCCAATCTCTTGGAGTGGTCAATTCATTCTTGACTCACGTACCAACTTCACAAGTACTTAATTGTGTCCAAAAATCTTTCGATCTTAAATTAAAAATTTAGATAGTCTGGCATCAAAGCATAGTGAGTTGCTTGCAAGTCACCATGGTGATCTCAGGTTGGAAAGACACTTATACCTATATTCCTTCGAAGTGACTCTTGACAGTAGAGTGCTTCAGAGTTGATCACATTCAGTGAAATATACTCCTACATTTCATCTGCATGCTATACTAGCATGTCCATGCTCTTTGGTTAAGAGGACAACCAACCTATATGGCACATAACGACCTACACTTGATATGTCTATCATCCTAGTAATAGCATATTATTTGGCTGCGAACTCATTTAAAGACTAAACGATAAATCTTTCTTTATTGATTTAAAATAATTTTAAAGACTTTCATCATAACACAGAAGTTCGATATAGAAGATGTACAAGCTTATGATGAAAATTATTAAAAAATATTTTATCAATTACATCAAATAGCACAACTATCAATAGGCTGACAATTGACTTTGGGATATATTTTCCAACATTAGATCGCACATAGAACACTTCCATAAAATCTAGATCAGCCACCTAACTATTAGATGGTTCAAACCTAATCATATTAGATCAAGGCAACAAGTCTGGGTTTAACACAAACACCTTTGCACTAAACCCAATTGAGAACTTGGGTTAATTCATGTGCTAGCATTTCAATTAACCTATTGGATTTACAATAAATCTAAATAAATTGGATCAAGATCAAATTTTTATTTGTATGTAACCTATTAGGTTTCAAATCTTGCCTGCAGTGGACCCAGACTCTCAATATAATCCTAACCTTGTTAGATTAGGTCAGCTCAAGAGTCTGAATCAACTAGGACTCTTCCTAATTAATTCTTAAATTAAATTCTTTTAATTTTGATGAGTCCATAAGTCAAGATTGATGTCTAGCAATGTGTCATGACTATCCAAAAGATTTAGAATTTGATGAAAATATCAAAATTATCCTTTCATGGTGAGTTACCGTACAATTCAATCCTTCGATCACACAACATCCCAGACAGACCATGGGCATGAAAATATGTCAAGCTCAAATATCTATCTATATGTATGTCAATCCAATGATGATGACTCGATTGATGAACCAGTAGAAACTATTTTTACTATTTATCTCTACTCTGGCCAGAGACTCTTAGAGTCATCATCCTATAAGATCACATATTATGTTCTCTCCTTCTATAAGGAGTGATCGATTCTTTGTTGATCACTCATAACTCTATGCACACTTCACCATACCCAGAATATCCCACACACATCTCAAAGTAGCATGCTAGAAAATAAACCAAAGTAAGGATCCACATACACAAGGTACCATAATAATTTCAGGTCAAAGGATCACATGTACTACTCCCACTGGAGAATCATCTGTCGACATGCTGTAAGGCTCCATCAGATGCTCTTCCTACGGCTCAGTTCAGTGAACTCATTCTCTAATGAGTACCTACATCCTTGTATTAGTATCACCACATAAGTGATTGTGAGATCAACCATCCTCTCTATTGAGTATATATAGGATGTACCAGTCTTACCAGCATCATCGATCTTTGACTTGATGATCCAATGATTGAGAATATTTTAGATTGGGGCTATCAAGATTTTAGATCTCACTGACATGATCTCATCATGGCCCTAAAATTATTGTCCTAATCTATGGGGTTTATCATAATCATAAAAATATGATGTAGCAAATGATAAAATATAATACCTCATAAATAAAATAACTAATATTATACAAATGAGTAGGAAAAAAATATAAAAAAATCTCTTCACATCACGCATGCGATTGGCCTATAGGACACTATTCTTTCACAAATCATGAATTATATTGAAAATTATTTTTTTGACCTAAATATGTAATCATATATCTCTTATATGAATCATAAATCTGATCAAATTAAATTTCAAATTTACACATGCATCTACATATCACATGATTATGAACTAGAAACCGTTCTAGAATAAAATTCAGATCTATGCATGCTTTCACATAATAACTATATATTCTAAAATTAAATCTAAAATAAATTTAAAATTTAAAATATTTATCTATACATCTTATGTATCAAGAAAAAATCAGTTTTTGAAATATTTTTCAAAATATGTATATCAATTTCATGCATATGAAACCCATGGTTCTAATACCACTGTTGGAATTTTAATGTCGGAACATGTATGTATGTTTCAAAATTTTTTTTTCTAAATATCATAGTAGAATAGAAATTAAAATACCTTTTAATTTACATCATGCATGCATAAAACATAAACCACTAGGATCTACTTTATATACTAAAATTGAACATATGTGCTGACATTGAATATGTGATCGAATCACATACCTATTTCATAATTTTCTTTTTCAAATCTAGATCTAGAAGAGAATAGGCTCTCTCTTAGCCCTGCAAGTACCTGACCTCTATAGGTATGTACTCAAGATTAGCCTGGAACAACTCTCTTTGATATTGATTTTTCTTCTCTAAGAAAAATCAGCCTGCGAATCTGAACGAAGCTTAAATCACGATCAACTCTTTGATCCTTTCTTTGATCTTCTTCTTCTCATCTTCTTTTTTCTCTTGCTTTTTTTCCCTAAATTATGGAGCAACCAAGGACTAAAAACCAACAAGGAATATAAGACACCCAAACACCTTTGGGCGTTGAAGATGGAGGATGCCCAAGGTACGGGCGTTGGATCTGTAAGGGAGAAGAGAAAGAAGGGGCGTGGGCTCTTCAAGGGAGGCATGGGGCTACTGGTTGAAGTGCCTAGAGACCTTAGGGAAGGCTCCTTTAAATAGGCATAAGATTTAAATCTTATTCAAAATCAAACAATCACTTAATACAACTCCTACTTGTATTAGGAATCCTTATTCCTTTAGTTATTTGACTCCTTTTAGGAGATCCTTTAAGTGGCAACTATTGGAGTATTTGCACCCACAAAAATATACCCAACATGGCACCCATGGGATGCCCCATAATGGTTCCACATGCTCTCTAATAGGTGGACACACCCAACTTGATCAAATCAAGTGGCGCCCAATGAAAAGTATCGAAAAAATTAATTAAGGACTTGAATCCTTAATTCATTTGATCCAAAACCTTAAGTACCAAATAATTAGAGTCCAATGAATCTAATTTATTTAGATTATTAGTAGATAATTAATTTAAATTAATTTTATCAAATAAAAAATTCAAATATAAAGAAAAAATTAAATCCAATCATGTGCGGTTACCCAGAATCCAATAGGATTTCTCTAAACCCAATTGAGACTTCATATGCCCAATTACTTATTCCAGATGTAATCCCTTTGTTATGTAACCTCATGGGTTCAATTCTATTTGATTGTGAGATATACAATGATCTCTATCATAGTATCATTGAAATACTTTTCAATGGATCGAAATAATTTCACTCTAACTCATCAAGGATTGTTGATCCTGAGCAATCCTAGTGAGCTCTCACAATCCACCAGTAATACCTAGTAATTATGTAGTGGCAATCCAATAGAACCAAAAAAGAATCTCAAAGTATAGTTCGCATATGATTCAATCCCTCTATCATGAGTTCAGACTAGATGGTAGGTTATGGATAAATCATCAAACCTCATCATCGGTCATATGATAAATTCGATCAGCTCAAGTCTAACTGTGATCTTTATAGAAACTCTTTTCCATCAATCACACTGCTGTGGCCACAGACTCTCAGATTTAGCCTCTCAAATCTTATAGAACTATTTATTTCTATCAAGATCGATAGATTCTATCTTGATACGCATCCTACTCCTATAGTGGACCAACTGTCACCAACATCCACTACAAGGGCTCATTGAGACCATATTTATGTATCAGTCAAACTTTACAAGCCTCACTGTGAGCAGCCATATCATCGCTGGTCAAAAGACCATTCACACTGTTAGGTTCCAACCATGCATAGAAAAGTATTTTTTTAAAATTTTAAAACAAGCAAATCAATAGCCTTATCAAATAAAACTATCGAGCCGAACCCAAAACCCTAGAATCACTTTGTCGAATACGATCAAAGCAAATTCAAGTATGCAAAGAGATAGAAAATTATATTTTAATCAATATAAAAAAATGGCACATTGATGTTTCCCACAAAACTCCAAGGTAGAAGTTCTCTAACGATGATCCATACGAAAGTTGGCCAAAGTCCTTCCCAACTGGTGCACTACCACAGCCTTATCTTCTTAAGAATATTGTCAGCTTTGAACTTACGTCACGATCACACTAAAGCCCAGTTACTTTCGATCTCCCCAGTAGAATGACACTGAGAAAATACTCTTCAGATGTCACACAACTTAGAATTTGTTTTTTGGCTCCAACATATGAAAAAACTAAATCCTAGGACACTCAAGCAATACTTACTGAAAATCTCACCACCCTAGTAGCAACTTTTGCCACTCAAAAGTCTCTCTTTTTTTTTCTGAAATTTTTTTCAGATTTTTTCTATATTTATCATATTCCTCCTCTTGGTCCTAGCCAAAAATCACCATAATAAACTATCTGGGGCATCCCCTATAAATAGGGGACCAAGGGACGTCACATGAGACCATGGGGTGCCAACCTTTGGCGCTCCAACTTCCCACATGCCAAATAAATTCACTGAGTAAATTTTTGGCAATTTAGATACTTGAAGCAAAAGGACTCTCAGTCTTCTATATGCCATAAAAATCTAAATTAAATTTGGAATCAAATCATAGAAGAATTGATTAGGAATTTAAGGTAATGCATAATAGTTAAGAGCCTTCATTAAGAAGGATTCTCCACTTCTCATGCCAATTTAAGGTGGACATCATTTATTTTTTGTTGTAACTTTTGGTGGATGTGGAGGATTCCTTCTCCACTTGAAACTCTTTCAAGTTGGATAAGGATCCAATCCAAATTGACCCAATCCCATTAGGTCAAAGCCAATTGGTCTAGGTTAGCTCAAACAATTTGATCTAAACCAATTTGGGAACTTGGGTTAATACAGTGTGCGAGCATATCAAATTAACTTATAAAATTTATATTAAACTCTAATTAGATTAGACCAAGGCTAAATCTCAAAGTATGTGATCTATTGAATTCCAAATCTAGCCAGCAGTGGACCAAAACTTTCGACGTAAACCTAATCTGATAAGATTAGGTCACCCGAAGAGTCCCAATCAACTTGGACTCTTTCAAATTAACTCTAGAATTAAATTCTTTTAATTTTGATGAATTCACAAGTCAAGATTGATATCTAGCAACATATCATCATCATTCAAAAGATTTAAAATTTTGATAAAAAATTATCAAAATACCCTTCAGTGGCAAGCTCCTGTGTAATTCAATCCTTTAGTTAAACAATATCCCAGATGAGCTGTGGGTATAAAAATATGTCAAACCTAATCACTTATCATTATGTATCTCAATCAGAAGGTAGTAATTTAGTTGATGATATATTAAATTTTTTTTTCTAATTATCATCCAGCTTTGGCCAAAGTCTTCCAGAATCATCATCCTATGAGATCACATAGGATGTTCGCTCCCTTTATTAGGAGTGACTGATCCCTTATTGATCACTTATAACCTCCATATATACTTCACCATATTCAAAACATCCTACACAAGGATCAAAGAATCAAACTAGGTAGTGAACCAAAATATGGATCCATATACATAAGGTACCATGGTGACCTCAAATCTAAGGATCATTTACACAACTCCCACTAGAAAATCATCGGTTGACATGTAAATAAAACTCCATCTGATATTCTCTTGTAGGTCAATTCAGTAAACTCATTCTCTAATGAGCACCCATATCCTTGTATTAATGTCACCACACAAGTGATTGTGAGATCAACCACCCTCATTTTTAAGTATATATAGGACATGCCAGTCTTATCAGTATCATTGATCTCCGATTTAATATACCAATGATTAGAAATATTTTAGATCAAGGCTATTGAGGAATTAAGTCTCACTGACATGATCTCATCACGGTCCTAAATCATTGTCCAGACCTATGAGGTTCATTATAATCTTAAAATTAATAAGATGCAGCATATAATGAATCAAAAATATATATTTTATTAATAATAAATATCAATTAAATGAGTTTGAAAGATAAATTACAATAAACCCTATTGCATCCCATATGTCATAGGCTTATAAGATATTATTCTTTCAATCTCCCACTTGCACTTAAAGCCAATCTCCCCTATACTTGATATCCATGTTATCATGATGGCGGTCAAACTACTGCATTGACAAAGCCTTAGTGAACAGGTCCGTTATATTGTTCTTGGTATCAACTTGCTCCACGATCACATCGTGTCTTTCAACTATCTTCTGAACGAGATGGAACCATCTTAGGATGTGTTTGGATTTATGGTGAGACCTTAGTATTTGGCTTGAGCAACTGCCCCAGTATTATCATAATAAAGGGACTGATTGTTCAATCTCTGAAACCATACCTAATTCTGTGATGAATTTCTTCATCCAGACAGCCTCCTTAGCAGCCTCACTTGCAGCAATATACTCAGCTTCAGTAATCGAGTTAGCAATAATTTACTATTTGAAACTTTTCCAACTTACTACATCACCATACAAGGTGAACACATCCAAATATGGATTTGCTATCATCCGGATCAGATTGAATACTAGAATCGGTATAATCTTTTAGTTTTAAATCAGATCCACCATATATCAGAAAAACTTCTCCAATCCTTCTCAAGTAGTTGAGTATGTTTTTCACAGCTTTCCAATGATCCTCCTTAGGATTAACCTGAAATCTACTTACAATGCCCAAGGCATAAGCCACATCAAGCCTGGTACATAACATAGCAAACATTATCAATCCTACAGCTGAAGCAGAAGGAATAGAACTCATTCTATTTCTCTCTTCAAGTATCTTAGGAGATATCTTCTTAGAGAGTTGTTGTTGGAATTTGGGATTTGAAGCATGCATATGTGTTTCAAAAACTTAATTTTCTAAACACTACAGTGGAGAATAAGATTAAAATAATTTTAATCTAAATTTTGTATGCATAAAAATATAAAATCACATGGATCTATTTTATATGCTGAAATTGATATATGCTAAAATTTAGATTATGATCAAATCACATACCTATTTCACAATCTCTTTTTTCAAATCTAGATCTGAAAGAGATGAGGCTCTCTATTAGCCGCACAAGTATCCGACCTCTATGAGTATCCACTCAGGATCAGTCTGGAATAGCCCTCTAAGATCTAAATTTTGATTCTCTAAAATTCAGCTTGCTGAATTTGAATTAAGCTTGGATCATGATCAACATTTGATCTTTGTCCTTGATCTTCTTCTTCTCCTCTTCTCTAGGCTCTTTCTCCTTACTCTTTACTACTACAAAACACCAGCAACCAGCCAAAAAGTGGGATGCCAACACCTTGGGCATGAGACAACTTGGGATGCGCATCCTAAGTTGTATGGCATGGGGATGCCTAAGGAGAAGAGAAAGAGGGAGGAAGAGAGGGCGTGGGAGGTTCTCTTGGGGTGGAGAGGGGCTGGCTTGGATTATTTTGGAACCTTAGGGGAGGTCTCCTTTTATAGGCACAAAGATTGAATCCTATTTAATCATATAATACAAGTCCTACTTGTATTAGGATTCCTATTAACTTAAGTTATCTTACATTAGGAAGCCCATTAGGCGCCAACTGTTGGAGTCCTTGCACCCAACTATTGGAGCCCTTGCACCCATAATTAGACATCTTATTTTGCACCCAAGAGATATCCCATATGAGAACTAAAGGCCCTCTAATCAATGGACACATCCAAATTGAACAATTCAAAGTAGCACACCATAATAACTATCAAGGAGATTCATAAGATACTTGCACCCTTAATTTATGTGATCCATTATCTTAGACACCCAACAATTGAAGTCTCATGAATCTTATTCATATAGGTAATCTGTAGATAATTAAGTTAGAATTAACTTATCAAATAAGTAATCCTAACTGAAAGAGAAATTGGGTCCAACAATATGCTAGTAAGGTTACTATGAACCCAATAAATTTCTCTAAACCCAATTGACACTTCATAAGCTCAATTACTAATTTCAGACCTAATCCCTTTGTTGTGTGACCTTATAGATTTAATTCTATTTGATAGTAAGATATATAATGATCTCTATCATTATATTATTGAAACTCTTTTCAATAGGTCAGAACAATTCTACTCTAACTCAGCAAGGATTGTCGATCTAGAACAATCCTAGTGAGCTCTCACAATCCATCAATGACACCTAGCAGTATATAGTGGTAACCCAGTAGAACTAAAATGAATCTCTAGGTATAGTTAATGTGTGATTCAGTCCCTCTATCATGAGTCCCGACTAGATGGCAGGTCATGGATAAATCATCAAATCTCAACATCAGTCATATGATAGATTCGATTAGCTCAAGTCTAGACGTGATGTCTATGAAAACTCTTTTCTATCAATCACTCTACTGTGACCACAGATTCATGAACTTAGCTTCTCAAATTTCATAGGATTACTCCTTTCTATCAAGATTGATAGATTCTATCTTGATGTGCACCCTACTCCCACAGTGGACCAACTGTCACCAATATCCACTACAAGGGCTCATTGAGACCCATGTTTATGTATCAATCAAACTCCAGCAGCCTCACTACGAGCAGTAGTACCATCTCAAGTCAAAGGATCAGACACACAACTACAACATCAAGACAATCACTGATGATTGAATAAAAATCCAAATGATCTCTCGTATGGTCACGCTCAATGCTAGTTGTTCTCTAACAACCATCTGCACTCGTCGTCCTGTATCTCTACATAGTAGATTAGAGACTCATCTATCCCGAAGAAAGTAATTTGTGTGCTAGTCTATCTAGATCTGTTACCATCCTCATAATGATCCTATGACTAGGAGCCTTTAGGAATTAAATACATGTCTTTAATTCTCAACACCTTGAGAGTATGTATCGAAACTAATTCCATGGATGATTCAAGGACACATTACACTTGAATGAAAAAGAATTTGCCCTTTTATTGATCATATCAATATAATAAGTACAAAATTATGCCCTAGATTAATTATAATGTGTCAGCCATATTGGCTCTAGGACATACATCTAACAATCTTCCACTTGGATTAAAGCCAATTGGCTATAAATCTAAGTCCCATCTTTTCAAAATGGACTTTCATTTTTGGTTGGCTCAGCTGCTTAGTCAGTGGGTCTGCCACATTATCCATGGAGTCTACTCTTCGTACCTCGATATAAGGTAGTCACGTATATCGGTGCTCTATGTGTTTGGACTTCTGGTGAAATCTTGGCTCCTTAGCAAGGGCTATAGTACCATTGTCTTTGCAGTACTGTATCATGACATGACATCCAGTTCTACAACTAACATTAAAATTAAAATTCATTCTACACATCTACAACATACTCAGCCTCCATTGATCGATTACTCAGAATCCTTCTAGTAAATCGAACAAGAATACACCCTCAAATTGCAACTCAGAATCACCTTCAAAGATCAAGAACAGATCCTTAGTCCTTCTTAAGTACTTAAGGATGTTCTTCACAGCTATCCAGTGCTCCTTATCTAGATTCGACTGATACCTACTCGTGACACTCACAACAAAGGCAATATCAGATCGAGTACATAGCATGGCATCCATGAGACTTTCTTATTGTCGAAACATAAGGAATCTTACTCATGTGCTGAATCTCCTCAGATGTGGTCGGACACATCATCTTGGAGAGATAAATACCATACCTAAGAGGTAAAAGACCTCTCTTGGAGTTTTTCATGCCGAACCTCTTCAACACCTTCTCTATGTACAGCTTTTGTGATAGGTCAAGCATTCGTTTAGGTCTATCCTAAAAAATCTTTATTTTGAAAATATAGGTTGCTTTCCCTAGATCTTTCATGAAGAATTTTTTGGACAACCATCTTTTGACCATGGTCAGCATAGAAATATCATTCTCAATAAGGAGAATGTCATCCATGTATAATACGAGGAAGGTGATCGTGCTTCCACTGACCCTCTTGTATACACAAAGTTTCTCTTCATTTTTGATGAGATCAAATGATTTGATTACCTCATCAAAATGATGGTTCCAACTTTGAGAAGCCTGCTTTAATCTGTATATGAACCTTTGCAGCTTGCAGACTCTGTGATCACCATCACCGAACGTGAAACCCATAGGCTGCTCCATATAGATATCTTCTTCAAGATATCCATTCAGGAAGGTAGTTTTCACATCCAATAGGTACAATATCTTTAGGTGAATCCACTAAAGTTCAGACTTGGTTCGAGTGCATCGAGTCAATTTTTAACTTCATAGCATCTAACTATTTTTCAAAATTGATGTCAGACATCACCTTGTCAAAGGTATTAGGGTCATCAGTATGACCCCTATCTCCCATAAAAAATATTTTCTTCACTTTCTCTGTAAGCATACCTATGTACCTTTCAGGAGGTCGGGAGACCCTGCAGGATCTACGAGGTGGTAGAAGAACATCAACTACTAGCCCATGAATTACAGGTTTCTGAGGATCTATAGCTTTGAGCTCTTCAGAGACCTTCTCTTTGAGCTCCACTAACCTCCACTGCCGCCATCCTAGATAAACTATTTTTTTAAGAATACAGCATTTTGACTCACAATCATATTGTGATCTTGTGAAAAGTAGTAGTATCCTATAAATTCTTTTGGATACCCTATAAAATGAGCTATAATAGATCTATCCTCTAACTTTTCCACCATCTGTCTCTTGACATAAACTGGACATCCTCAAGTCTTAAGATAACCCAGACTTAGCTTCTTACCAAACCATATCTCATACGATGTGGTAAGAACAGACTTTGAAGGAACCCTATTCAACAAGTGAATGATAGTTAACAAGACATGTCCCCAAAAAAATATGGGTAGATCAGTGAAGCTCATCATGGACCGGACCATTACTAATAGAGTCCTATTCCTCCTTTCGGATATCCCATTGAGCTGAGATGTTTCAGGAAGGGTCCATTGAGAGACTATATTGTTGTCCTTAAGATATCTTAAAAATTTTTGACTCAGGTATTCACCTCCTCGATCAGATCAAAGAACTTTAATGGATTTACCCATCTGCTTCTCTACTTCATGTCTGAATTTTTTAAACTTTTCAAAGGTCTCAAACTTGTGTTTCATTAGATACACATACCCGTACCTAGACAAATCATCAGTAAAGGTAATGAAGTAGGTGTAACCACCCCTAGCTGCACATCAAATGGCCCACACACATCGGTGTGTACCAGGGCAAGTAGCTCTGTGGCCCTTTCCTCATATCCTACAAGGGGTAACTTGGTCATCTTTCTTCAAAGGCAAGATTCACAAGCTGGATATGGCTCTGGACAAAGAGAGCCAATGGTCCCATCCTTTTTTAGTTAGTTTATCCTGTTCTCTCCAATATGACCTAGTTTATGGTGCCACAAGTACTTCTGGTTAATTTCATCTTTGGATCTCTTTTGACCTATGGAACTCACTGTTTGCTCGTTTAGGTTCACATTCGCATCAACATGCAAGTGATAAAGATTATCAATTAAAAGATCTCATGCAATCAATTTATTGCGTAAATAAATGAAATAAAAGTCTTTATTGAAACTTATTTAAAAAATCTTCTTGTGCTAGCACAGATACGAAAATTAAATTTCGACTAGCTATAAGAATATAATAACAGTCTTTCAAATCTAATCTAACATCAGACAGTAATCGAAGAGGGTAAGTGCCAACAGCCTCTACGGCAACCTTTGCTCCACTGCCAATCTGAAGGATCATATCACCTTCCCTCAACCTCTTACTTTCTATCAGATCCTGCATTGAGGTACATATATAAGCACTCAAGCTAGAGTTCAATACCCAACTAGAAGTAGAAAAAATCATAAGGTTAGATTCTATTACGAGGATACCTTCAAAAGGTTTATCACTCTTTTTGATCTTTAGGCTCTCTAGGTATTTTGGATAGTTTTTCCTTCAGTGGCCTTCAGCATGATAGTGAAAACACTTTCCTTTTGCCTCAGCCGCCTTTGGACTATTCTTTTTCGGCTTGCTTTCTTTCTTCTGCTTCTTTGCAGATTTAGCCTTCTTCCTTCCAACAGACTTTCTCTTGGAAGAAGAAGTCCACTCTACAACAAGAACAGAGCCCTTTGAACTCTTCAAGGTACCCTCCATTGTGACCAACATGTTGATAAGTTCATGAATAGTACAGTCAAGTTTGTTCATATAAAAATTCATGATGAATTGACTATATAAACTGGTAAGGGATTGAAGGATTAGATCCATCTATAATTCTTTTTGCATATCTAGCCCGAGCTTCCCAAGCTCCTCGATGTCCTTGATCACGGTCATATAGTGCTCATGGACAAACTGCCCTTCACGCATCGTTAGATTGAAGAGTCTTTTAGACACTTTGAAATGTGTAGTATGCCTCTGCTCACCATACAACTCTTGTAGGTGAGTTATCATGGCCTAGACAATGGGCATATGCTCGCACTGGCTTTACAACTCGTTTGCCATAGACGCCAGCACATAACACTTGATCCGACTGTCTTCATCCGTCCACTTCTCAAAAGCAACTCTCTGCTTAGCAGTAGGATGGTTTGATAACATAATGGGATTCTGGTTGAGAACATGACTTAACTTTTCTGAGGTCAGAACAATCCTAAGGTTTCTGAGCTAGTCTTTGTAATTATTATCGATCAAACGATTGGTTTCAAGGATGCGAGCTAGAGGATTTGAGGCTGACATGATGGTTTAATTGCTAGAGTATAGTTCAAGTTAGACTTTTGTACTTAATTTTTAATTTACTTCTAGAAATTTTAATATGCAAATAATAACTCTCACTAATTTTTTGGATCCCTCCACTCTCTGAGAAGGAAACGAAAACCCTGACATGACAAAGAATTTTTAGTGGGTGCTACAGGCCCACTGATGACATGCACCTCACCTAACAGTTATTAGTAACATGCACACCGATGCGTAGGCAACTCCTTACCCAAATGCTTCACTAAGCATATTGCAGCAACTTGGTCTCTAAGTCATGTGGACTCACCTAACAGTTATTGTTCACACTTCTTAGTTAAGCCTGACCCACCGTTCATAATTAGGTGCAAGGCCGTCATTGGATCACTCACCTAACAGTTATTAGGCCCAATCCCATCCTTACCCTGGAGCAACTCTTTGCTAATAGAGTGGTTGCGTGTTCTTGATGCAACTGAACCACTGTGACTAGCCGAGAATAATCAATACCATGGTAAAAGACCTATGGACTTAATATTTATGGAAAGGTTTGGTTTTAGATCTCATCTAATCAGTCATCATATGATCAATCTAATTGGCATGGGCTGAACCAAACTGCTAAGCAACCTAATTCTAGATCTAATCTTCCAAGTTGGCGAGGTAAGTAGAGAACAGTGGGGGTTCCCTCGTTGCCTTCCTTAGACACCAATTAATTTGGCCAGATTGGCTAACAGAACCAATTAAATAATCACATCTCATTAACTTATCTTAGACACCAATAGGTCGATTAATCATAATTGATTAGCTCAAGTGAATTGGGCTCAAACCAGCGAGCCAAATTAGGTCCTTAGGTTAATTAATTCTATATATGAGATTCATTCGATTTGATCAACAATAATTATATGATCATTAATTTAATTGATCTGACCCTTATCAACACTTGACTTGATTTGATCAATTATTTAATCGAGTTAGACCCATATGACTCAAATCAAAAACCTTAGATATAATCTTATTACATGGCCTAATTTTTTTTTTGATTTTTTTCATGATAAAATTCTCATGCACAAACATAAATTTTAGATTTTAAAATCATATTTTAGATCTAAATTTTTTGTATAAAAATAAATATTAAAATATAAAAATAATTTTCAAATTCTGACATACAAATATATATCACATATATGCATGTAAAATCAGATCTAAATAAAATTTCAAATCTAAACATGATATCATATATCTCATATACTAATCATAGATCAGATTAAAACTAAATTTATGATCTAAATATGCAATCATATATCATATATATGAATCAAAATTCAGATTATAAAAAAAAATTAGGTTTCATGCATGTAACTATTTCATATGAACTAGAACTCTTTCTAGATCAATTTTCAGATCTATGCATACATCAACATATCAACTATATATTTTAAAATTAAATCTAAAATTAAATTTTAGATTTAAAGATCCATCCATATATCTCACATATCAAAAAAAAATTGATTTTAAAATTTTTCCAAAATATGTATATCAAAATTCAGCATATGAAAACCCATGGCTCTAATACCACTGTTGGAATTTAGGAATTGAAATATGCATATATGTTTCAAAATTTTAATTTTTTAAATATCATAGTAAAGAATAAGATTAAAATAATTTTAATCTAAATTTTAGATACATAAAAATATAAAACAATATGGATCTATTTCATATGCTGAAATTGATATATACTAAAATTTAGATTGTGATCAAATCACATACTTGTTTCATAATTTATTTCTTCAAATCTAAATCTGAAAGAGATAAGGTTCTCTGTTAGCCACATAAGTGTCTGACCTCTATGAGTATCTACTCAGGATCAGTTTGGAATAGTCTTCTAAGATCTAAATTTTGATTCTCCAAAATTCAGCCTGCTGAATCTGAACGAAGCCTGGATCGTGATCAATATTTTATTTTTCTCCTTGATCTTCTTCTTCTCTTCTTCTCTAGGTTTTTTTTCCTTGCTCTTTGCTGCTACAAAACACTAGCAACTAGCCAAAAAATGGGATGCCAACACCTTGGGCATGAAACAACTTGGGACGTGCATCCCAAGTTGTATGGCGTGGGGACGCCTAAGGTGAAGAGAAAGAAGGAGGAAGAGAGGGCGTAGGAGGTTCTCTTAGGGTAGAGAGGGGCTGGCTTGGATTATTTTGGGACCTTAGGGGAGGTTTTTTTTTATAGGCATAAAAATTGAATCCTATTTAATCATATAATACAAGTCCTACTTGCATTAGGATTCCTATTAACTTAGGTTATCCAACTTACATTAGGAAGCCCATTAGGTGCCAACTATTGAAGCTCTTGCATCCATAATTAGACACCCTATTTTGCACCTAAGAGACACCCCATATGAGAACTAAAGGCCCTCTAATCAATGGACATGTCCAAATTGAACAATTTAAAGTGGCACCCTATAATAACTATCAAGGAGATTCATAAGGGGCTTGCACCCTTAATTTATATGATCCATAACCTTAGATATCCAATAATTGAAGTCTCATAAATATTATTCATGTAGGTAATTAGTAGATAATTAAGTTAGAATTAACTTATCAAATAAGTAATCCTAAATGAAAGAGGAATTGGGTCCAACCATGTGTTAGCAAGGTTACCATGAACTCAATGGATTTTTCTAAATCCAATTAACACTTCATAAGCTCAATTACTAATTTCAGACCTAATTTTTTTATTGTGTGACCTCATAGATTCAATTCTATCTGGTAGTGAGATATACAATGATCTCTACTATTATATCATTGAAACTCTTTTCAATGGATCAGAACAATTTTACTCTAACTTGGTAAAGATTGTCGATCTGAAACAATCCTAGTGAGCTCTCACAATCCACCAGTGATACCTAACAGTATATAGTGACAACCCAATAGAACTGAAATGAACCTCTAGGTGTAGTTAATATGTGATTCAGTCCCTTTATCGTGAGTCCCGACTAGATGACAGGTCATGGATAAATCGTCAAACCTCAACATTAGTCATATGATAGATTTGGTTAGCTCAAGTCCAAATGTGATGTCTATGAAAATTCTTTTCCATCAATCACTTTACTTTGGCCATAGATTCATGGACTTAGCTTCTCAAATCTCATAGGACTACTCCTCTCTATCAAGGTTGATAGATCCTATCTTGATGCATACCCTACTCCTATAGTGGACTAACTGTTGCCAATATCCACTTCAAGGGCTTATTAAGACCCAAGTTTATGTGTCAATCAAACCTAGCAGCTTCACTGTGAGTAGTAGTACCATCTCAAGTCAAAAGACTAGACACGCAACTTCAGCATTGAGACAATCACTGATGATTGAAAAAAAATTCAAGTGATCTCTCGTATGGTCACGCTCAGCGCTAGTTATTCTCTAGCAACCATCCGCACTCATCATCCTGTGTCTCTACATAATAGATTAGAGATCCATCTATCTCGAAGGAAGTAATTTGTGCGTCAGTCTATCCGAATCTATCACCATCCTCATGATAATCCTATGATCGAATGCCTTTAGGAATTAAATACATATCTCTAATTCTCAACACTTTGAGAGTCTGTATCGAAACTAATTCTATAGATGATTCAAGGACATATTACACTTGAATGAAAAAAAAATTATCTTTTTATTGATCATATCAATATATTAAGTACATAATTGTGTTCTAGATTAATTACAATGTGTCAGCCATATTGACTTCTAGGACATACATCTAATAGTTGTATGCCATGACCTATGGGCAAGTAACCTCTTTTACTTCCCTTCATGTTGAACCCCTTCAACACAAGGTCAATATACCTAGACTGGGACAAGCCTAGTGTTGCCCAGCTATGCAACCCAAGAGGGGGGGTGAATTGGGTTTCTAAAAATTTTAAGCCCAACTGATTACTTATGAAGAACAAAACAAAGACTTTAATTCAATATTAATTACCTAAAGCAGGAATGTAAGAATATAATAAAGAAATAAAGTGAAGCGATAAAGCACACCACAAATACAAGGATTTATAGTGGTTCGGTGCTAACCTTGCACCTACATCCACTTCCCAAGATCCTGCTTGGGAATTTCAATCCACTATACTTTGTATTCAACCCGAATACAAAATGTCGAAAATTCCGACACTAGCTATCCCAAGCTAGATCACTTATTTCTCGGGTACAAGTAAACCCAAAACACTCTGATTTCAGGTTCGGATCAACCTTTCCTTGTTTTGGAAATCCTCCAAAAATAAGAACAATTACTTACAAGAGTAAGAGAATTTAAAGCACAAATTAATACAATAACAGCTCCTTAAATGAGCAAATATAACAATAAAAACTTTACTCAAATGAAGAAACCCTTTTTGAATTTTCTCAAGATGGATGAACGCTTGAACGAATGCTTGAGAAGAGGATGATCGTTGATTGAAGATCCCTTGAAGACTTTGAACGATCTCTAGATCAAGGTTGAAACAATAAGCGTGACAAATCCTCTCTTTGAAAACTCTTGAATCTCTTTCACAATCTCACGTGTGGATTTTGGATCCTCTTTTCTTTTTCTTTCGAATATCTCGTTGATCTCAGGCTTTTTTGTGTAGATTTCGGATCCTCTCTTTTCTATTTGATCTCACATTTGATCTCTATTTAATCTGCAATTTCTTTCACCATTTTAAGCATTTTACAGCATTAGAAGCAAGAGAAAATAATTTAGGCAGATAAAAAGCCGTTAGAGCAATTTTAGGAAGCATAAAAGGTAATTAAAATGGGCAAAAAACTATCCGTTGAAGATATTTTCCGTCGCAGGGGTCGACTCATGAGTCGACTCATGCATCAAGAGTCGACTCATGAGTCGACTTCTGTTGCAACAGCCAGAAAATGAGTTTCTGCAACTTTTGGCCTAAAACTACAGGGGTCGACTCATGGGGGTCGACTCATGCCTGGGGGTTGACTCATGAGGGTCGACTCACAGGGTGTGCCAATCAGCTCATTGTGCCATGAGTTGACTCACGGGTTGACTCATGATTTTCAAACATGCATAACTTTCAAAATACAAGTCCAAAATCAATAAAATTTTCATCATTGGATCACAAATCTTTTGTTCTACCAAGTGATACTATCAAATCAGGATTTTAGCAAAATTATGATTTTGCCCTTGAAGAGCATAAGGACTTTTTCATTTTAAAATTATTTGTATCCCTTCAATCTGCTTTGTAATCATCAAAATCAATCTAGGAGCAACAATCTCCCCCTTTTTGATGATGACAAAATATTTGAACAAAAACATTTATGTGAATCACTAATTTCAAAAGAATGCATTATAGGTGTATATGTTTGAAAAGAGTATGATTCTTTTGGCATGTAATATTTATGCAAAAATAGTTTGTCTATTTTCTTAAAGATTTGAAAAGGGTATTAGATCATTTTGAGTTTAAGATATATCAAAGCAAGAGAAAAGAAATAAATTTTGCAATGTATCAGAGCAAGAAAAATAATTTTTACAATATTATCAGAAAAGATTTTACAATGTATCAGAGAAAATTTCACACTGTATCAGAGCAAATTTTATAATGTATCAGAGCAAGTTAAAAAAATTTTAGGATGTATCAGAGTGAGTTAAATTTCTTAAGATGTATCAAGGTAAATAAAATTTTAAAAGTTATATTAGAGCAAGTTTGAATTTTGAAGTATATCAGAGCATATTTTAAAAAATTTTTAAAGCAAATCAGAGCATATGTAAAGAAGTAATTTAAAAGTTACTTATTTGCATTGTACTTAGCATTGTATTTTTGATATTGTTCATTCATTAATTTCTCATAATTTGTAGTTTTGATTGCTTTTTCTTTAATTGCTCATAATTTATGATTTTACTTTTGATGGATGGCTTTTTGTTTAATTTCTGTCTGATACCAAATTTCTCACATTTTTGTTTAATTTCTCAAATTTTTGTTTAATTTCTCTCCCTTTTTGATTAATTTATCAAATTTTTGTTTAATTTCTCCAATATTTGTTTAATCTTCCAATTCTTATTTTTGTTTAATTTCTCCCCCTTTTTGACATCATCAAACATGGTTAACTCTTCCTTTTTCTGAAACATTCTTTAATTTCTTTCCCTTTAGAGTTTTTCACAAATATTTGCTCCCCCTTAATATAGCAATGATCAACAGTAAACAACAACAAAGAGAAGATAATATTTCAAGAAGAATATATACAACCAAAATATGATCGATATCAATACAAAAGGTAGAAATATAAGTAAAAGATGATTCCATTAAAATCATAATTGTTTCAATACATAGTTCATATTATAAAAATCAACCAGCTAATTGTCAATACATGGCCACAAGGTATAGATCCTAGAACAAAATACTAACTCCTAGGACCTAGTAATGATCAAGACAAATCATGGATCGGAGTCATCAGATATGGTATGAGAAGCTGATGGATCAGAAGTGCATCCTCTACCCCGTCTGCCTCTGGCACGAGCAGGAGAACGAGATGAACTGGGAGGCTGAGAACGCTGAGATGCTAAGGACTGAACAGAAAGGGTGAGTCTAATAGAATCAAGTACGTTCAGTGCTCTGGAAACAGATTGAAGTAGAGCAGTGAACTGGATGGTAGCATGCTCACTCGATCCTCGGATCTCTTTCTTCAGTAGCTCATATCCACCTTCTAGTGCTCCTCTGAGTCTGCCAGCCTCTGCAGAGAGGTCTGTGACCTCAATAGTTGACTCCTGTGGCTTGGGATGGGCCAATGCAAGGACTTGCCCCTGCAAGTCAAGAACTCTGCCAGTCAGTCTCCAGACTGTGTCCTCAAGCTGCTGTATCCTGACGGACTGGTCTGATATCATCTGAAACACAGTGGAGATGTGGGGAGTAATGGTCTGATCAGAAGAGGTGGCTCCAGGTGCAAAAGAAGTACTACCCCACTGACTAGACAGCAAAAAAGCCACACGCTGTGATATAAGCTCGATCTGATCGTCAGCCAGTCAGAACTCTGAATGAGGTGCTCTGGTCTCTGGCTGATACACTGGTGTGGGCATCCTAGTAAACTCTGAAGGGCCAGTCTCAGTATCAGGAATGAACTGGGTATCTGGTGAAGCTGCCCTGAAGTCATGTACAGGAGAAGATGGACCTTCTTCTTCTACTCTGCCTTCAGTTCTGTCCTCAGCTCTTATTTCAGTTCTATCCTCAGCTCTTTCTTCAGAGCCCTTGATCCAACCACCATCAGTCTTTATAATTCCCATTCAGTGCAGGCTGTGTTGGTTGAAAGTGTCCACATGTGAGAGCTTGGTAGGTGCCTCCCCCTCACAGCTAACTCCAAACCTCCTAAATACTCTAGTAAGGGCCATACCATAAGGCAAGTGTGCCTTGGATCTGTTCAAAGTTTCTCTCATGGCCTCTATCATAAGTGCAGGGAGGTTTAGGGGGGTCTGAGTGATGACATGAAACATGACACATACATCTCTGCTGGAAAGTAAGTCATGTCTACCACTCCTAGGAAAGAAGAGCTTTGTTACCATCTGATGCAGGACCCTCATCTCAATGGACAAAATCTTTGCTTCTAATTTGTTTAAACTTCCTGAATAGGTTTCTCCTAAAATAATTCTGATCCCCTCTTCTTTAATTGAGAGTTCCATATATGAGTATCCTTCACTAGGCAACTGAAGTATTTCTCCCAATATTCTAGAATCCAAGCAGATATCAATTCCCTTGACTATTGAAGTCACTGACCCGTTTCCATAATGTAGATTCTGATAGAATTCTCTAACTAGGTCAACATAGGTGACTTCCTTAAGGGAGCAGTAGAGTTTCCATCCTTGATTTTTAATTTTACTTGCAAAAGTAAAACCTTCTTTCTCAAAGAACCAAAAATCTATATTTTTCCCGATTTCTACTTTTCTATCAGAAAGAGGATTTACACTAGGGCTTATGGAGGATTGAGAGGGACCTTGAGCAGATACTGAAACTGGAGTGGGAGCAGTTGAAGACTGAGCATGCCTTTTCTTTCGGACAATTTCTTCAGGCTCACGGATTGATTTTCTTCTTTGGGGAAGCTTCATCTTTGGAGCCATATCCACTATAGTAGCAGGCAAGGAGACTTGAATTCAGTGGAGGAGGGATCACAAGAGAATAAAGAGGGATTTTGGAGGAGAAAAGAAGCAGATTTTGGAAGATTGGTGAAGTGCTAGGGCACGTTCCAACCGCGCCAAGCAATGCGAGAAAGCCCGAAAAGTTCCTTTCTAAGGTGACAATTTTTGGTGGAGAGGAGGAGGGAGAATTATCTCGAAATTAATCCTTGGATTTGGAGCAAAAAGAGTTGGAGAAGACGGCTTTTGGAAGAAGGACGATGGGAAGATGAGTCATCTCACAAACAGTAACCCTTATAAAAACAATGAACTCGTTGAAAGTTGGTGGGATTTACAAGTTTGCCATTGAGTCAACTCATGGGGGTCGACTCATGAAGTTTAGAAATTCAGAAAAAATACAAATAAATTCCAAAAAAATTCAAAATTTTGGGTGAAGGAATTTTGCTTAATGATAAGTTTTTAGAATGATAAATTTGAGCTTTTGGGACCAGGATAGTTGTTAGAAATTGGGCTCTAAGAATATTTGATATCAATTAAGAGAAGTTTAGGCATATGGATCTAGAATTCCTAGATTTCTCCTAATTTCACAGAATCTATCCTCACTAAGGGCCTTTGTAAAGATATCAGCTAATTGATTTTTAGTGCAAATATATTCAAAAATTACATTTTTATTTTGAACATGTTCTCTTATGAAATGATGTCTTATTTCAATATGTTTGGATCTTGAGTGTTGAATTGGATTTTTAGATAGATTTATCGCACTTGTATTATCACATCTTATTGATGTTTTATTAAGTTTGATTCCAAAGTCTTCGAGTTGTTGCTTAATCCACAAGATTTGAGCACAACAACTTCCGGCTGCAATGTATTCGGCCTCAGCCGTAGACAGTGCCACCGAATTTTGTTTCTTGCTAAACCATGAGATTAGGTTAACTCCAAAAAATTGGCAAGTTCCACTTGTGCTTTTTCTATCTAATTTACATCCAGCAAAATCAGCATCTGAATATCCTAATAAATTAATTTGTGAGTCCTTAGAGTATCATAATCCTAGAGTTTGAGTACCATTTAAGTATCTAAGGATTCTTTTAACAGCATTCAAATGAGATTCCTTAGGATTAGATTGATATCTAGCACATAAACAAACACTAAACATGATATCAGGCCTACTTGCAGTTAAATATAGTAATGAACCAATTATACCTCTGTAGTATTTTAAGTCTACGCTTTTACCTTCATCATCCTTGTCAAGCTTATATGAGGGACTCATTGGTGTGCCAATTGGTTTGCAATTCTCCATTCCAAATCTTTTGAGTAGTTCCTTGGTGTACTTGCTTTGGGTGATGGAGATTCCCTCTTTTGATTATTTGATTTGGAGTCCGAGGAAGAAGGTGAGTTCACCCATCATGCTCATCTCGAACTCTCCCTGCATAAGCTTAGCAAAGTCTTGACAAAGGGATTCATTAGTAGACCCAAAAATTATGTCATCAACATAAATTTGTATAATTAGCATATCATTTTGATTTTTTTTAATGAATAGTGTTGTATCTACATTACCTCTTGAAAAACCATTATTTAGTAGAAATTTGCTTAGCCTTTCATACCATGCTCTAGGTGCTTGTTTTATTCCATATAAAGCTTTGTTTAATCTAAAGACATGATTAGGAAAAGCATGATTTTCAAATCCAGGGGGTTGTTCTACATATACTTCTTCAGAGATATATCCATTTAAAAATGCACTTTTAACATCCATTTGAAATAATTTGAATTTCATAAAGCAAGCATATGCAAATAGAAGTCTAATAGCTTCTAATCTAGCAACAGGTGCAAAGATTTCATCAAAATCAATTCCTTCTTCTTGATTATATCCCTTAGCAACCAGTCTTGCTTTATTTCTAATTACATTTCCATGCTCATCTAATTTGTTTCTAAAGACCCATTTTGTGCCAATTATTGAATAATCTTTAGGTCTTGTCACTAAGGTCCAAACATTATTTCTTTCAAATTGATTAAGTTCTTCTTGCATAGCATTAATCCAGTTATGATCATTTTCAGCTTCTTCAAAAGTTTTAGGTTCAAGTTGAGATACAAAAGCACAATGATTAAGTACATCTCTAAGTGAAGAACGTGTTTTTACCCCATGATTAGGATCACCAATAATTAACTCCTTAGGGTGGTTGTGAACATACCTCCATTCCTTGGGTAGGTCATTTGTACCTTGAGGTTGTTCTTGAGTTTCTTCACCTTTCTCATTTTGTTCGTCTTCTTGATCTTTGTCTTCTGGAGTTGCTGAATCTTTCAGAGTAATCTCCTTCATACCTTCTATTAGTGGATTTGCATCATCAACACCCTCATTCTTCCTTGAAGGAAGATCGTTTGATTCATCAAAAACAACATGTATGGACTCCTCAACTACTAAAGTTCTTTTGTTGAAAACTCTAAATGCTTTACTAGTGGAGGAGTAGCCTAGAAAGATTGCTTCATCTGATTTTGCATCAAATTTACTAAGTTTTTCTTTGCCATTAATTAATACGAAACATCGGCAACCAAAAACATGAAAATATGCAATATTTGGTTTTCTTCCTTTCCAAAGTTTATAGGGGGTTTTCTTTAAAAATTGTCTAATTAAAGCACGATTTAAAATGTAACATGCTGTGTTAATCGCTTCCGCCCAAAAATATCTTGGAAGGTTGCTTTCACAGAGCATGGTACGGGCCATTTCTTCTAAGGTTCTGTTTTTCCTTTCAACTACCCCATTCTGTTGGGGTGTCTTAGGAGCAGAGAAGTTATGGCCTATTCCATTTTCATCACAAAAATTTTCAAAGTCATGATTTTCAAATTCAGTTCCATGATCACTTCTAATATTTTGAATTGAAAACCCTTTTTCATTAGTGACTTTTCGATGAAATTTAGTGAAAATATGAAAAGTTTCATTTTTGTGAGCTAAAAAGAAAACCCAAGTAAAACGAGAGTAATCATCTATTATTACAAAGCCATATCGTTTTCCTCCTAGACTAGTGGTTCTTGTTGGTCCAAATAAGTCCGTATGTAAGAGCTCTAAAGGTCTAGAAGTTGAAACAGTATTTTTGGATTTAAATGAAACTCTACTTTGTTTACCTAATTGGCATGCATTACAGATTCTATCCTTTTCAAAATTCAATTTTGGCAAACCGAGAACTAAATCCTTTTTAATTAATTTTGAAAGAGAATGCATGCTAATATGTGCAAGTCTACGATGCCACAGCCAACTAGACTCATTAATTTTAGCACTCAAAGATACTAGGCATTGCATGTCTAATTTGGCTAAATCATTCAAATCTACCATATAAACATTGCCATGCCTATGTCCTATAAATTTAATACCATCGTTAATAGGACTCGTCACAATGCAAACAGATGATTCAAAAACTACTTTATACCCTTTATCACAGAATTGACTAATGTTAAGTAAGTTATGCTTTAAACCTTTAACTAATAAAACATTCTCAATGTATTTGGAGGGAGTGATACCAATGTTACCTATCCCGATGATCTTTCCTTTGCCATTATCTCCAAAGGTGACCATCCCTCCATCCTTAGCATCAAGCGTGATGAATTGTGATTCATCACCAGTCATGTGTCTCGAGCATCCACTGTCAAGATACCATTTTCTGTTTTCTTCTTGGGATGCTAGACACACCTGCAAGCAAAGATCAAGTTTCTGTCTTAAGTACCCAAGCTTTCTTGGGTCCTTTTAGGTTAGTCAAGATGGTTCCTTTTGAAACCCATATTTTCTTTGTGTTTGCATATTTGTTAATAAGACATGTGTATGATTTATGTCCTATTCTTCCACATTTAAAACAAGTAATACTTATAGATTTGTTACTTGAATAATTTACATAAATATCCTTCAGAAATTTTTGTTTCTTCAGGGATTTATAGCCAAGTCCAGCCTTATCATATATAGCTTTCTGATTATCAAGGATCATATTTAGTTTGTTTGAACTTAAGGTGAACTTATCTACTATAGATTTCAGCTTGTTAATTTCATCCTTAAAGTTTTGATTTTCTTTAATCAATGTGAATTTTTCAGTTGAAAGGTTTTCAGCTTGTTTTACTAAGGACTGATTTTCCAATTTCAGTTCTTTGTTTTTTTTTTCTAGTTTCTTTAATTCATCAATTGAATCATAGAATACTTCATGCAATTCTTTAAAAGTAAATTCACTAGTGGATTCAGAAGTTACCTCATTTTCGTGTGCCATCAGGCACAGGTTGGCTTGTTCTGTTGAGGTTTCCTCGTCGGAGCTTGAGTCATCACTCGCACTCCAAGTAGCCATCATTGCCTTCTTTTTGAACTTCTTGGGACCTTTCTTCAGTTGTGGACATTCGGATCTGAAATATCCCGGCTTCTTGCACTCGTAGCATATAAGGGGTTGATCTTTCTCTTTTTCTTTGCTTTGATCCCCTTTTGTGAATTTCTTTCTCATCCCCTGTTTCCTTTTTCTTAGAAACTTCTTAAATTTCCAGGTGATGAGTGCCATCTCTTCATCCTGTTCTTCATCTTCAGAGTCATCCGTTTCATAATCAGGCGAAGTTGTGGATTTGAGGGCAATGGTTCTTTTCTTTTTGACTTCATCCTCTTGATGTTGCTTCATGCTAAGTTCATGAGTCATCAAGGATCCAAGAAGCTCTTCTAGAGGTAGAGTGTTCAAGTCCTTTGCTTCTTGGATGGCAGTCACCTTGGCTTCCCAAGTTCTTGGCAGTGACCTGAGAATCTTCCTTACAAGTTCACTGTTAGTATAAGATTTGCCAAGACTCTTTAAACCATTGATTATGTCAGTAAAACGAGTAAACATAGCAGTTATGGACTCATCATGCTCTATTTTGAATAATTCATATTTATGTACAAGCATGTTTATTTTAGACTCTTTTACTTGATTTGTTCCCTCATGGGTTACTTCTAACCTATCCCATATTTCTTTAGCAGATGCACAAGTAGAAATACGATTAAATTCACTTGCATCTAGTGCACAATAAAGGACATTCATGGCTTTGGCATTTAATTGTGCCAATTTCTTATCAACCTCATCCCATTCTTTTTCGGGTTTGGTTGACTCCTCACTATCTATAATCTTGGTGGGTATGTGAGGACCGTTCACTATGATACTCCACATATCATAGTCGAGTGCTTGTATGAATATCTTCATCCGAGCTTTCCAATAGGTGTAATTAGACCCATTGAAAAGTGGAGGTCAGTTTGTAGATTGCCCCTTGGCTAGAGAAGTACCGACATGGGTTGCCATAGATCTTTGGCTCTTTGATTGTTAGATCAAAGAAGGGCTAGAGCACCGGCTCTGATACCACTTGTTGCCCAGCTATGCAACCCAAGAGGGGGGGTGAATTGGGTTTCTAAAAATTTTAAGCCCAACTGATTACTTATGAAGAACAAAACAAAGACTTTAATTCAATATTAATTACCTAAAGCAGGAATGTAAGAATATAATAAAGAAATAAAGTGAAGCGATAAAGCACACCACAAACACAAGGATTTATAGTGGTTCGGTGCTAACCTTGCACCTACATCCACTCCCCAAGATCCTGCTTGGGAATTTCAATCCACTATACTTTGTATTCAACCTGAATACAAAACGTCGGAAACTCCGACACTAGCTATCCCAAGCTAGATCACTTATTTCTCGGGTACAAGTAAACCCAAAACACTCCGATTTCAGGTTCGGATCAACCTTTCCTTGTTTTGGAAATCCTCCAAAAACAAGAACAATTACTTACAAGAGTAAGAGAATTTAAAGCACAAATTAATACAATAACAGCTCCTTAAATGAGCGAATATAACAATAAAAACTTTACTCAAATGAAGAAACCCTTTTTGAATTTTCTCAAGATGGATGAACGCTTGAACGAATGCTTGAGAAGAGGATGATCGTTGATTGAAGATCCCTTGAAGACTTTGAACGATCTCTAGATCAAGGTTGAAACAATAAGCGTGACAAATCCTCTCTTTGAAAACTCTTGAATCTCTTTCACAATCTCACGTGTGGATTTTGGATCCTCTTTTCTTTTTCTTTCGAATATCTCGTTGATCTCAGGCTTTTTCGTGTAGATTTCGGATCCTCTCTTTTCTATTTGATCTCACGTTTGATCTCTATTTAATCTGCAATTTCTTTCACCATTTTAAATATTTTACAGCATTAGAAGCAAGAGAAAATAATTTAGGCAGATAAAGAGTCGTTAGAGCAATTTTAGGAAGCATAAAAGGCAATTAAAACGGACAAAAAACTATCCGTTGAAGACATTTTCCGTCGCAGGGGTCGACTCATGAGTCGACTCATGCATCAGGAGTCGACTCATGAGTCGACTTCTGTTGCAACAGCCAGAAAATGAGTTTCTGCAACTTTTGGCCTAAAACTGCAGGGGTCGACTCATGGGGGTCGACTCATGCCTGGGGGTCAACTCATGAGGGTCGACTCACAGGGTGTGCCAATCAGCTCATTGTGCCATGAGTTGACTCACGGGTTGACTCATGATTTTCAAACATGCATAACTTTCAAAATACAAGTCCAAAATCAATAAAATTTTCACCATTGGATCACAAATCTTTTGTTCTACCAAGTGATACTATCAAATCAGGATTTTAGCAAAATTATGATTTTGCCCTTGAAGAGCATAAGGACTTTTTTATTTTAAAATTATTTGTATCCCTTCAATCTTCTTTGTAATCATCAAAATCAATCTAGGAGCAACATCTAGCATCTTTTTCGATCTATCCCTATAGATCTTAATACTAAATATATAGGATGCCTCATCCGTCTTTCATGAAAAACTTTTGTGATAGCCAAGTCTTGATCGATTGAAACATCGGGATATTATTTTCAATGAGTAGTGTGTCATCCACATACAAGACTAAAAAGATAATAGCACTCCCATTAGTCTTCATATACACACAAGGTTCATCCATTTTTTTTGATAAAGTCAAATGGTTTGACTGTCTCAAAAAAATGGATGTTCCAGCTCTTCGATTATTGCTTCAATCCATAAATGGATCTATTCAGCTTGCATATATGATTTGCTCTCTCACTAGAGATAAATCCCTCTGGCTAAGTCATATAGACTTCTTCTTCAAAGTTTTCATTGAGGAAGGCAGTCTTGACATCCATCTGTCAGATCTCATAGTCATGGTATGCTGCAATAGCAAGCATTATCCAAATAGACTTGAGCATGACTACCGACGAAAAGATTTCTTCATAATCAATACCTTATTTTTATCTGAAACCTTTTACTACAAGCCTGGCCTTATAGGTCTCTACCTGGTCATCTGTTCTAATCTTCTTTTTGAAGATCCATTTGCAGCCTATTGGGGTCACACCCTCAGGTGCATCAACCAAAGTCCATACTTGGTTGGCATACATGGAGTCCATTTTGGATTTTATGGTGTTCAGTCACTTTTCAGAGTCATTACTCATGACAGCTTTCGAATAGATTGTGGGATCATCATTCTCAATGATGTGGGCTGTGTTGTTATTTTCAATGACAAACCCATACCTGAGTGGTATACTATGCACTCTACTTGACCTTCGGAGAGGAGGTGTGTGTAGTGACTGTGCCTCAACAATGGGCACAACTGGTTAAGAACTATTTGATAAATCCTGGATGGATTGTAGATTTTGAACTTCTTCAAGTTCAACAGACCTCCCACAGCCTCCTTCTTGGATAAACTCTTTTTCTAAAAAAATGGCATGCCTACCAACAAATGCCTTTTATTGAGTAGGGTTATAGAAGTAGTATCCTATACTCTCCTTAGGATAACTTACAAACCTATATTTTTCTGATCTAGCATCCAGCTTATGTCCATCAATATTTTTCACAGAAGCTGGACAACCCCAAACCTTAAGATGTTTAAGATTGGATCTTTTTTCTTTTCATATTTCATATGGAGTGCTAGAAACAGATTTTGAAGGTATTTTATTTAAATATATATTGCAGCCTCAAGGACGTATCCCCAAAAGAATATTAGAAGATTCGTGAAACACATCATGGACCACACCATATCTAATAAGGTGCGATTCCTCATTTTTACAATTTTATTTAATTATGGAGTATAAGGAGGTGTCCATTAAGAGAGTATTCTATTTTATTTCAAATAATTGAGAAATTCACTGGATAAGTATTCTCCTCCTCAATCCAATTGAAGAGTTTTAATACTTTAATCAGTTTATTTTTCAACCATTCTTTGATACTCTTTAAATTTGTCAAAGACTTCAGATTTGTATTTCATTAAATACACATATCCAAACCTTGACCTATCATCAGTAAACGTGATGAAGTAAGAGTATCCACCTCTGGCTTGAGTCAATATTGGACCATATACATCAGTATGTACAAGGTCTAAAATGTCACTCGCCCGATCACAATGTCCATCAAATAGAGTCTTGGTCATTTTTTCCATGAGGCAAGATTCATAAGTTCCTTATGTTGAGAATTGTATCCTAAAGCCAATCATCTAGGTTGTAGATAATTGTGCTCCATGCATGCATATGAATTATAAAATGATAAATATTATCTGGTAGATTCATTATAATAAATACATCTTCCAAAATATAACTCATATGTTATGATGAAGTCCTTAGAACTACAACCAAAATGATAAAAGAAGATTTATCATGTGGTTCTTAAATCTTGCTCGTGATCAAATGATATAATTGTTACAAGGATGATAATTATATCGAGTATAGATTGTTATATACCATATTAGTTGGTTATCCTCTTAACCAAGACGTGTAGTGATACGGATATGGCATATGGGTGATTTGTAGAAGTACATTTCACTGAGCGTGACCACTTCTGGAGCACTCTGCTATCATGAGTTGCTCTGATGGGATATGGGTATATGTATCTCTTGGACCTGAGACTGTCTCAGTGACTTAAAAGCAACTCATTATGCTTTGGTATCAGACTATCCGAATTTTTAATTCGGTGACAAAAGGTTTTTGGATACAGTCAAGTACTTATGAAGTCTGAGTGCGAGTCAAGATGGGATTGATCACTCTAAGTAAAATTGGAGATGATACATCATCATGTTTCAATTTAGTAAAATTTTAGCCAAAATAGTCCTAGTGAGGAGTCACAAGATTTTTAAAGTTGAGACATAATGTAGACCACTCATCCTGGGTTGACAGTTTAATCCAAAGTCGTCCCTGAGCATCGAGTGTCAAAGGGATGACTTATATGGTAACTATATCCATATGGGTTCTAGAGTGTTGCTGGGCATATATTCAACGTATCCAGATATTGGATCCCATTACTAGATGGTTATATCGATTAGTACAAAAATTATTCTTGTACTACTAGCTTAGGTTCGAACTTATGGGGTCACACACATAGAAGTGTTGGGAATAGTATCCCAAAGCCAATCGTCAGCCTGTTGATGGTTATTAGTATATGAATTATAAATAAATAAAAGTTAATTTGGTATTTTTCATCATGAATTGTTTCATCTTCTAATGAACTCCTGTGTTGTGGTGAAGTCCTTAGGACTATTTAGACTCGACAAAAAAGGATTTGTCGTTTAATCCTTAAACCTGTTCATGACCAAATGATACGTTGTTATAAAGGAAAACAATGTTTATCAAGCATATGTCATTGTGTGCCATATGGGTTAGTTGTTCTTTTAACCAAAGACTATGGAGACACTGGAATGGCATACAGGTGAGATGTAAGGATACATCTGCACTGAACGTAACCGACTCCGAAGCTATTTCTACTGTCAAGATTTGCTCTGATGGGATATGGGTATAACTGTCCCTCCGACCTGAGACCGCTATGGTAACTTGCAAGCAACTCACTGCACTTAGGCACTGGACTACCTGAATTTCTAATTCAGTGATGGAAGGCTGCTGGGTGTAGTCAAGTACTTGACTTGTCGGTGCGTGTGTCAAGATGGGATTGACCACTCCAGTTTAAGGAGCTGTGTACAGTCATATTTTAATTTAGCAAAATCTTGGCCAAGGTAGTTCTAGTGAGGAGTCATAGGACTGTTTGAGTTGAGCATGATTCGGATGATCTGATCAGGGTTGACAGTTTAACCTTGAGTTGTCCTATACACAGGGGTCAAAAGGGATGAATTATACAATAACCATATTCGCGTAGGTTTTGAATACTGTGATTGTGACTATTCGACCTATCCGGATATCAGGTACTATTGCTAGTGGTCACTTCGATCAGTATAGGAATTGGTTCATGTGCTACCGGCTTAGGTTCGAACCTACGGGGTCACATACATTAGAGGTTCCTATCTGATCTGATGGCTGGTGAAGAGTCCCACTGGACTAGGACTCTTTGACCAAGAGTCCTAATGCTCGGAGACTCCATGATCGAGAATCAGGATTCTCTGATCACGAGTTTCACACATTTTGGATACCAAGGTCAAGAGTCCCACTGGTTTGGGACTCTTCGATCAAGGTTTCATATTGATGGACTCTGATGCCCGATTGTCCATCGAATTTGGATTCAATATTTATGAAAGGTTTAACTAGTGATTTGATTACTAATTAACTCAATTTGATTGAGTAATTATTTTTGGATCAAGTCCAATTAAATTGGATTCAGTTGGGTTTGACCCGATTAGGTTAAAAGTTGACCTAATCGCCGAGGTGGTTTGGTCCCTGATTTGATCAGGGGTTGGGCTTAGTCAATTTCTAATTTGATTAGGATTTTATTGAGCCTAATTAAGCTTAATTATGTTGGATTTAATTTAGTCTAATTGTGTCTAACCTATTTTAATATGGTTGGTTCAATTAGATTGATTTAAAATTTTAAACCACCTTGACTTATCTCCCTGTGCCACCTCACTTCACCTGCGCCCATTTGAATTCACGAGAAATGAGTTCTCATAAATTTTCTCCCATGCAAAAGTTTTCCCACGCCCCTTCTTTGTGCACCATTTTGAATGGATAATGATAAGGTTGGTTGGCTATTCAAATTCAAAGAATGTTTGAATTTGAATGGTTAACAAATCTCTGCGCCATCCATTTCTTTTGTGCGCCACTTCCTCCACATGAGAAAAGGTTTCTCGTGTAAACTCTCCACACACAAAGAAGCCCACGCCATTCCCTTCTCACACCAAGAGTGGATAAAATTGGTTGGTTGGCATTTGAATTCAAATTCGATTTGAATTCAAGTGAGCAACCACTTATCTTTATCCTCTCACATGGTGAAAATGCTGAAAAGATTCAGTTTTGCATCATTTTAAAAGGAAGAGAAGATAGGGCATGCAAAAATCTAATCCTAGAGAAAAAGTGTGGCATGAGAAAGTTTCTGTGCATGAGAAAAGAAAAGAAAAGAAGAGAAAAGAAAAGCAGAGAGACTAGGCGCAAGTTTTTTTCTTCTGTGTGTATCCTAGGGTTACTGCTTAGGGTTCGGAAAGTGAGAAAGTGAGCTATGAGTGTCGTGAGCCCACCAGATCTCAGGGAGAGCTTCATCAACCTCTCAAGTATATCTGCTGATGATCTAGAGCATCCGAGGAATCAACAAATTAAGATCGAAGGTGTTCGATCAACATCGACCGTCAAAAGGATTCTGCAACGAACTAGCATTCGTGAGGAGCCGATCAGATCGAGAGCTTTGTGTGGATGATCCGTAGAGATCAGACACACTGTGTGACTATATTGTAATGATCAGACCTTTCCGATGGTGATCAGACTGCAGCGATCGACTACCTGCATGAAGGTAATGTGTTCTGAACACATAATAGTAAAATGATTACTATAGAGAATTTAAATTTTCAAATTTAAATATCTGCTATATATATCATATTTAGATCCTTGTATAGAGTTAATATATATTAATTAATTAGATTAATTAATAATTTTCACTGT
The DNA here is from genome assembly GCF_000442705.2 of Elaeis guineensis. Classification (NCBI taxonomy): domain Eukaryota; kingdom Viridiplantae; phylum Streptophyta; class Magnoliopsida; order Arecales; family Arecaceae; genus Elaeis; species Elaeis guineensis. Next base: position 14,405,006 of record NW_027332424.1, read on the forward strand.
AAAATTATAATTTTAAAAAAGTTTTAAAATTATCATTTTCTCAAAATTATAATTTTACCCCTACACTGAATTTACTTAAAATGATATCAGAGCAGGTTCTAAAATATGATATATATTTGCATGTGTAGATTAAGTAGCAATCTAAAAATTTAAATTTTAAATTTAAATTTGAAATTTGAAATTCAAAATTTGAATTTTGAATTTTGAAATTTGAAATTTGAAATTCAAAATTCAAAAATTTGAAATTCAAAATTTGAAATTTGAAATTTGAAATTTATTTGAAATTTTAAATTTAAAATTCAAAATTTAAAATTCAAAATTTAAAATTTAAAAATTTGAAATTTGAAATTTATTTGAAATTTGAAATTCAAAATGTAAAATTTGAAATTTAAAATTTAAATTTTGAAATTGGTATATTTAGATATACTTGATCCAAGTAGCAAGTAGTCTAATTGGGTTGGTTGTCATGGTCATCCGGTTATAGGAGAAAAGAAGGGTTTAAAGGCCCTCTCCTCCCATTCGATGGGGTTCTCCTATAGTAGTAGGAGTGCCGATGCAATTATATCCCATGCAGATGAAGCAGCGAAAGGACTTAATTAAAAAGGTTCAATTGTAAAATTTATCATGAATGTGTTAGATTAGATCTAAAGAAATATTTATGATTTATTTTGATTGAGTTATTTTCTATTATGTAATTAGTAATAGGATTGCTGTTTATGAAATATGCTGATCCATTTGTGAAATGAGTCAACACATTTGGTGAACAGAAAATAAAACCTTTCAAATTTGAAAATTATTTTTGAAATACCAAACCCTGACCCATCAGCCTAAATACTTAATTAAAAGAATTAAGTATTGTCTAGTTGGTCTAGAATTGTGAATTAAGACCTAAGATAATTGCATAAACTTATGGGTCAATGGGTTAGATGGATTAGGTCCATAATTGGGTTAGACCTAAGGTTAGCTTAATGAAATGGACTAAATTAGAGTAATTGGTCAAATCTAATCAAAAATTGAATTAGATTAGATCAAGAACACTCTAGACTCAACTCCAATAGTTGTAGTTGAATGGGTCCATGTCTTTAACTAGACCAAAATGGACTTAATTCATGGCTACACGGTGGAACCCTATTTACTAAGTTGATTAAATTAAAACTAATGAACCAGTTGGTGACTAAGGCAAGTTCGACAGTCTGACCAGTGGTTTTTAAGTGAGAGCTACTCGCATTGATTCGATCTCTGATGAGTTAATGGCTTATCCTCACCATTGATCTCACTTACCTGGCCAACCTGGTGAGTTAGGTTTTGATTAGATCACTTGGTGATTAGGGCTCACCCATGTCATTAGGTAAATCAGTGTGACTGATTTAGGTGCTCCTAATGCCGGCTTCAATTAAATCTTTTTTAATCTAACTTGGTGAAGTCAGTGGGAGGATTGAAATTGGTTGGTTATTTTTTTCTCTTCTATCCTTTAATAAAAATCCTCAAAAATTATTAGGTCCCTAAAATGATTATGTTATAGTGATAACTAAGTCATAGCCTCCCATTAAGTGAGTGATAATGAGTCCATTAGTTTAATAATCATTGGAGGCCCAAAGGCTTGGTACTTATTGACTAATGGAATTATCATTCATAATATGATAATTTGGTTGAGTCTTTCTGATGGTGGTCAGGTTGGCCGGCCAAAGTCGGGCCTGATCATTTATTGATTTGATTCACCAAATCTAATCATGTTAATGGTTGGACCAAACCAGATTTTTTCAGTGGAGGCCAAAGTCTACTGATTAGGTTCTGGGGCAAAATTAATTACTAGAAGTTGTTTAGAGAAACAACTGGTTATGAACCTACCCATAGATGCACATGGGTTGACCAACCAAAGTTGGGCTCGTGTGTAGTCTGTGTGGATTCTAGTATCCACTAAGGAATTAAAGTAATTCCTCAAATTGGAGGTTGAGGCTACCAGTTCATAAAAATACTGGGAGAAACTTTAGACTAAAGTCCAAGTCTTTAGTATTAATAATTTATGTACTAACAAAGGTCTGATTTTCCTTTATGCAGCTATGGCCACTATCCTGTCGCTCCGGTCATTATTAGATAATGACAAGCTCATGAGACCTAATTTCGATAGCTGGTATCGAAAATTAAAAATTATCCTTGAGCATGAGTGGATTCTTTATGTAGTAACGGATTCGGCACCTGAGGAGCCAGCCCCGAATGCTAGAGGGACGGTCCGAGACACTTACTAGAAGTAGCACAATGACCGCACCACCATTCGATGCATAATGCTGGCGGCAATGAATGATGAGTTCAACTGTAGGTTCGAGAATATCCAGCCACAGGAGATGCTTCAAATATTGAACGACTCCTTTGGCATGCCTGACGACATTGAAAGGCACAAAACTAGTTGTGCTATTTTTAATGCTCGGATGAGGGATGGGGCCTCAGTCACCGATCATGTACTGTACATGATCGAAATGATTGAGCACCTAAGTAAACTGGGTTTCCCTTGCACGAGCAGCTCGGTAAGGATGCGATCCTTAATTCTTTGCCTAAGTCCTTCCTCCCCTTCCTTACTCATTTTCGGATGACAAAGCTTGCAGTGAACTACTAGGCTTGTTGGGGTTGCTGCAAAACTTTGAGAAGGACCACCAGCTCCATAAGGAGTTGGTGAATGTTGTGGGAGTGTCTTCTTCTGGTCGTTGACCCTTTAAGAAAGGGAAGAAGAATAATAAGAAGAAGAACAAGAAGGTGCAGCTGCATGCTGGGACATCTGCACAGGGTCAGACCAAGAAGTGCAAGCCTGACTAGAGCCAGGTGGAGTGCTTCTTTTGTAAAAAGCAGGGGCACTGGAAGAGGAACTGTCCTCTATACATTGCCTCCCTGGACCCGAACAGGCCGAAGAAGAAGCAAGGTAATTATATGATAACACCTTGCAACTTTTTTATTTGTGATACTACTACCTGGGTATTGGATACCAGAAGCCCTTATCATATCCATAATTTGATGCAGAGTCTGCAGGTCAGTAGGAGATTTGATGAAGGCGAGAGGTTCCTGAACATTGGAGATGGAAGCAAAGTTTCAGTTCTAGCTTTAGGAATCATGAACCTTGTAAACAACTCTCGTAATGTAATTTTGAGTGAATGTCACTATTGTCAAAGTTTTTTATTAAATATTATTTCTGTAGGCCTTTTGGCCATGAACAGTTATGAATTTTTAATAAAAAAATATTTACAATATCATTTTGAATGGTGTTATAATGTTTGTTGGATAACTAAATAATAGAATTTACTTACTATCATAGCCTGTTAATGTGGTTCAAACCTCCGATAAATACCCTAGAATGGATAATATGTCAGAAGTCTACCTTTGGCACTGTAGGCTAAGTCATATCAATAAGAACAGGATAAACAGGTTGGCTCAAGAAAGAATTTTTGAAGTTCGTGATTGTGAATCACTTCCAACCTGTGAGTCATGTCTTCTTGGAAAGATGACTAAGTCACCTTTTACTGAAAAAGGTGAGCGAGCCAGTGAACTCTTGGGTCTGGTACATTCTGATGTATGTGGACCCATGAGCTCAAGTGCAAGAGGTAGATATTTCTACTTCAGAACCTTCACAGACGACCTATCGAGGTATGGGTATGTCTACTTAATGAAGCATAAGTCGGAGTCGTTTGAAATGTTCAAACTGTTCTGAAATGAGGTAGAAAAACAAACTGGGAAGTGTATTAAAACTCTTCGATCTGATCGAGGAGGTGAATACCTTTTCAATGAGTTTCTGACATATCTTGGGGAGAATGAAATTCTCTCTTAATAGACTCCTCCTGGAACACCACAGCATAATGGTGTGTCTAAAAGGAGGAATCGGACCTTGTTGGACATGGTTTGATCCATGATGGGGTTTGCTGGTCTGTCGATCTCTCTCGGGCATATGCGCTCGAATCGGCTTGTTGACTTCTAAATAGGATTCCGAGTAAGTCTGTAACCAAAATGCCATATGAGATATGGATAGGACGTAAGCCAGTACTCTCGCACCTTAGAGTTTGAGGGTGTCCGGCTTATGTTAAATGTTTAATTACGGACAAGCTTGGATCTAGGTCTAACAAATGTTATTTCATAGGATACCCAAAAGAGACTAAAGGGTATTATTTCTACTTAGCTGATGAGCAAAAGGTGTTTGTCAGCCTTAAGATAATCTTTTTAGAAAAGGTGTTCCTTGGTGAAGGGACTGTTGCCTCTAAGGTCGAATTTGAGAAAGTTCGACAGGTGAAAAAACTGACACAAGTTGCTGAACCTGAACCAGATTTGGTTAGATCAGATTCGGAGCCCATTGTTCCTGCACCCTTAAGGCGGTCTGGTAGAGTACCACGTCAATCGGACAGATACTATGGTTTCTTGGTCTGGAACGGCGATCTTGTTGAACTTGATGAAAATGATGAGGATCCGATCACCTACATGGATGCAATGTAGAGACTTGACTCTGAGAAATGGCTAGAGGCCATGAAATTCGAAATGGAGTCCATGAAGGTCAATGATGTGTGGACATTGGTTGACCCACCCGAAGGAGTAAAATCCATAGGGTGTAAGTGGGTCTTCAAGAGGAAGAGGGGCGCAGACGGAAAGGTGGAGACCTATAAAGTCCGTCTGGTTGCCAAGGGATATCGTCAATGTTATGGTATAGACTATGATGAGATATTTTCTCCTGTGGCAATGCTCAAATCCATTCAGATTATGCTTGCAATAGCTGTCCAACTGGACTATGAAATCTGACAGATGGATGTGAAGACAGCTTTCCTAAACAGAGAGCTGGACGAAAAGGTGTATATGATACAACCTGAAAGGTTCACATCCACAGATGAGTCTAAGGTGTGCAGGCTACAGAGGTCCATTTATGGACTTAAGCAGGCATCCCGAAGTTGGAACATACATTTTGATAGGACGATCAAGATGTATGGCTTTGTTAAAAATGGAGAAGAGCCCTGCATTTATAAGTGGGCTAATGGTTCAGTAGTGGTATTTCTTGTATTGTATGTGGATGACATTCTCTTAATCAGGAATGATGTCCCTGCATTACAGGGAATAAAGATTTGGTTGTCGTCACAGTTCTCCATGAAGGATCTGGGAGAAGCTTCCTACATTCTAGGGATGAGGATCTATAGGGATAGATCTAAAAGGTTGCTTGGCTTATCCCAGTCCATGTACATTGATACTATGCTGAAGAGGTTCAGCATGGAGAATTTCAAGAAAGGCTATCTACCGATAGGCCATGGAATTTCTCTCTCGAAGAGGGATTGTCCGACAACACCTCAAGAGAAAGGGCATATGGGTAGAATTTCATATACTTCAGCAGCGGGATCTATCATGTACATCATGATATGTACACGACCAGATGTGGCATAGTCACTAGGGGTAGTGAGTAGATACCAATCTGATCCAGGAGAGAATCACTGGAAGATTGTTAAAACCATCCTGAAATATTTAAGAAATACTAAGGACCAGTGGCTTGTTTATGGTGAATCGGACTTAAGACTTGTGGGGTTTACAGAGTCCAGTTTTCAGTCTGATCATGATGATAGCAAGAGTGTGTCGGGATTTGTTTTTACCCTTAATGGTGGGGCTGTCTGCTTGAAGAGTTCCAAGCAGCACACAGTGGCTGATTCAGTTTGTGAGGCAGAGTATGTCGCTGCATCAGATGCTGCCAAAGAAGCGATGTGGCTGAAGAAATTCATCACCAAGCTCGGAGTAGCACCCTCTCTTGTTGGTCCAGTTCTGCTCTACTGTGACAGCTCTGGAGCCATTGCTCACGTGAAGGAACCGAAGGCACACCAGCAGATGAAGCATATTCTGCGTCGCTACCATCTCATCTGGGAAATCGTGGATCGAGATGATATCGACCTTCAGAAGATTGACGGAAAGGAGAACCTGGCCGACCCATTCACTAAAGCCATTGCGGTGAAGGAGTTCGACAACTTCAAGTCAAAGATGAGTATTAGATACTGCACCGATTGGCTTTAGGTCAAGTGGGAGATTGTTGGGAATAGTGTCTCAAAGCCAATTGTCAGTCTGTAGACAGTTGTACTCTTTTTTGTATTAGTATATAAATTATAAATAAATAAAAGTTATTTTGGTATTTTTTATCACAAATTATTTCATCTTCTAATGAACTCCTGTGTTGTGGTGAAGTCCTTAGGACTATTTAGACTCGACAAAGGAGGATTTGTCATTTAGTCCTTAAATCTGTTCGCGATCAAATGATACGTTGTTACTAAGGACAACAATATTTATCAAGCATAGGTCATTGTGTGCCATATGGGTTGGTTGTCCTCTTAACCATGGAGTGTGGAGACACTGGTATGGCATACAGGTGAGATGTAAGGGTACATCTGCACTAAACGTGACCGACTCCATAGCTATTTCTACTGTCAAGATTTACTCCGATGGGATATGGGTATAATTGTCCCTCCGACCTGAGACCGTCACGGTGACTTACAAGCAACTCGCTGCACTTAGGCATTGGACTACCTGAATTTCTAATTCAGTGACGGAAGGCAGCTGGGTGTAGTCAAGTACTTGACTTGTCGGTGCGTGTGTCAAGATGGGATTGACCACTCTAGTTTAAGGAGCTGTGTACAGTCATATTTCAATTTAGCAAAACTTTGACCAGGGTAGTCCTAGTGAGGAGTCACAAGACTGTTTGAGTTGAGCATGATTCGGATGATCTGATCAGGGTTGACAGTTTAACCCTGAGTCGTCCTATACATAGGGGTCAAAATGGATGAATTATATAGTAACCATATTCGCATAGGTTCTGAATATTATAATTAGACTATTTGACCTATCCGAACATCAGATACCATTGCTAGATGGTCACTTCAATTAGTACAGGTATTGGTTCCTGTGCTACCAGCTTAGGTTCGAACCTGCGGGGTCACACACATTAGAGGTTCCTATCTGATCTAATGGCTGGTGAAGAGTCCACTGGACTGGGACTCTTCGACCAAGAGTCCTAATGCTCGGGGACTCCATGATCGAGAATCAAGATTCTCTGATCACGAGTTTCACACATTTTGGGTACCAGGGTCAAGAGTCCCACTGGTTTGGCACTCTTCGATCAGGGTTTCATATTGATGGACTCTGATGCCCGATTGCCCATCGAATTTGGACTCAATATTTATGAGAGGTTTAATTAATGATTTGATCACTAATTAACTCAATTTGATTGAGTAATTATTTTTGGATCAAGTCCAATTAAATTGGATTCAGTTGGGTTTGACCCGATTAGGTTAAGAGTTGACCTAATCACCAAGGTGGTTTGGTCCCTGATTTGATCAGGGGTTGGGCTTAGTCTATTCTTGATTTGATTAGGATTTCATTGAGCCTAATTAAGCCTAATTGTGTTGGGTTTAATTTAGTCTAATTGTGTCTAACCTATTTTAATATGGTTGGTTCAATTAGATTGCTTTAAAATTTCAAACCACCTTGACTTATCTCCCTGCGCCATCTCACTTCATCTGCACCCATTTGAATTCATGAGAAACGAGTTCTCATGAATTTTCTCCCCAACAGAAGCCTTCCTATGCCCCTTCTTTGTGCCCCATTTTTGAATGGATAATGATAAGGGTTGGTTGGCTATTCAAATTCAAAGAATGTTTGAATTTGAATGGTTAACAAATCTTTGCGCCATCCATTTCTTTTGTGCGGCCACTCCTCCACACGAGAAAGGTTTCTCGGTGTAAACTCTCCATGCATAAAGAAGCCCATGCCCTTTCCTTCTCATGCAAGAGTGGATAAAATTGGTTGGTTGGCATTTGAATTCAATTCGATTTGAATACAAGTGAGCAACACTTATCTTTATCCTCTCACGCGGTGAAATGCTGAAAAGATGCGGTTTTGCATCGTTTTAAAAGGAAGAGAAGATAGGGTGTGCAAAAATCTGATCCTAGAGAAAAAGTGTGGTGTGAGAAAATTTCTGTGCATGTGAAAAGAAAAGAAAATAAGAGAAAAGAAAAGCAGAGAGACTAGGCGCAAGTTTTTTTCTTCTGTGTGTACCCTAGGGTTACTGCCTAGAGTTCGAGGAAGTGAGAAAGTGAGCTACGAGTGTCGTGAGCCCACCAGATCTCAGGGAGAGCTTCATCAACCTCTCAAGTATATCTACTGATAAGTCCAGAGTATCCAAAGAATCGACAGATCAAGATCGAAGGAGTTTGATCAACATCGATCGTCGAAAGGGTTCTACAATGAACTAGCATCGTGAGAGTCGATCAGATCGAAAGCTTCGTGTGGATGATCCCGCAGAGGTAGACACACTATGTGGTTGCATTAAAATCAGATCCTTTTCGGATGGTGATAGACTGTAGCGGATCGATCTACCTACACGAAGGTAAAATATTCTGAACACATAACAGTAAAATATTTACTGTAGAGAATTCAAATTTTAAATTTAAATGCATGCTATATATATCATATTTAGATCTTTATGTAGGATTAATACATGTTAATTAATTAGATTAATTAATAATTTCTACTGTAAAATTATAATTTTGAAAAAAGTTTTAAAATTATCATTTTACCCCTGCACTGAAATTTACTTAAAAAGAAGTACCTGTCTGATCAAATGACTGATCGATGATGTGAATCGTTGAAGGGCTTAATTATCAATTTGATTGATGATTAATCTTTTGCAAAAATTGAAATAAAATATTTACTAATGGTTAGTAAATTAAAAAAATAATTAATTAATAATATGATTATTAATTTGTTCAATTTGATTGAGCAATAGGGATTGGATTAGATCTAATTGAATTGGATTCAATTAGATTGATTTTGGATTGATTGGATGCATCCTATTGAATAATAGGGCTTGTTTCAATTGATCTCAGGAATGCATGAATATGAAATTATTTTATATAGGTTTTGATTGGATCAAACTCTATTGGATAATAGGCTTGATTGGATCAAGTCCTATTATCAAATAGCTTCCCTGATATCCATCAAGAATCAATCCCTAGATCAATGGGATTTTAATTCTAACTAATTACAAATTCAATTGGAGTCTAATAATTGGATTAGGATCTAATTAGTTATTTTGTTATAACTAATTCTTAAGTTTGTTAGGATTGGGTGCAAGAATTAGTTAGAATTTGATCAAGATCTTGAATCCTATTTGGAATAGGACTCAACCCAACCAACTCATGTGATATAAGATCTCCACGCCACACCTCCCTTTCATGTGGAAAATCTCTCACGCCCCTTTGTGTGCCCTCTCTTCTCTCTTCCATGAAGAAAAGGAGGCATCCTCCTTCTTCATGTCACCCAAAATAAGGAGGGGGTGTCCAAGAGTTGGATGCCCTAACATCCACATGCCATCTCTCCCTCTTCTCCTCCCTTCTTGAAAGGATTTTATGAGAGTTTCTTGCTGGTTTTTGGGCATCAAAGAGAGGCTTCTCTATGGTTTTATAGTAGAAAATTAGAGTAGAAAAATTTTTTTCAAAGAGAGAAATTAGATATATTCTATACTTGCTGAATTTTAGATTTCAGAGTATATACATGCATATTAGTTTATGTCATAGATCCTATATGGTGATTTAGATTTGATCTATGCATGCATTATAGATTAAATTATTTTATCTATATATATTCTACTATAAAATTTTTAAAAATATATAAACATCACCCACCATGCTTTCCTTTAAATGGTATCAGAGCAAAGGTTCATTATGACATGAACATATATGCATGTAGAGTTAAAATCTAGATTTAGCAATGCATAACATGTGCTATGATCTAATTTTAGATATGATCTAATATAAAAATTAGATCTAATATAATTTAGATTTGTTGTAATTTTTTGCATATATGATATGTGAATTAGATTAGATATTCTGAGTAGCAAAGTACTCAGATTGGATAATTACCAGACCATCTAGTCATAGGAGCAAGTAGGGTTACATAACCCTCTCTTGCCATTCAATGGGGTACTCTTCATGGCATGTAAAGGTGCCACTGTGAGGTCCCATGAAGAAAAAAGTGAAAAGAGAAGACTTACTTTCTTGTAAAACCCTAGATCTTGAAACTCTAGGTGTTGTTGTATGTGATACAAGTTGCGAAGAAATTAGTTACATCTAATCTTGATTAATCAAAATTACTTTGATTGAAAATCATGAAATTTAGATTTGATCTAAAATATTTTATAATTTAATGTAAAAAATTTACATAAAAAATTATTTCATAATCTTAACCCATGTTGATGCTATACTTAATTAAAAATTAAAAAATATATTTTAGATCTAGAATTATGATTAAAGATCTAATGATATTGTATAAAACATGGGGCATGGGTTAGCTCAAATCAGGTCCTTTTAATTAGGTTAAACCTAAGGTTAGAATCAAAGACTTAATAGACTAGAAAGAGTAGTTGATCCAATCTAACCAATAGTTGATTTAGATTAGATCAAGGATACTCTAGATCAAAAATAATAGTTATAGTTGATTGAGTCTATATCTTTGATTAAACCAAATAGATCTTGATTCAGGCTCAAAGATTAAGCTTGAGTCATTAGGCTGATTAGATTGTTAGGTGACTCGAGTTGACCCATGTTGTTAAAGTTAATTAGTATGATTGATTTAGGTGCCCTGGATTGACTTGTCGGTAGGACCGACTTGTCTCTAGTCCTTATGACTTGGTGAAGTCAGTGGGAGGATTTACGATGTGTCAGTTGGACCCGCTAGTCACTAATCCTTTACATGACTTGATGAAATCAATGAAAGAATTTATGACTTGTAGGTCCACTGATGTCTTCTAAAATATATTAATTAAATTTTTTAAATTATTAGGTCCATAAAATGAGCTAGTTATGAGGATGACTAGATCATAGCTTTCCATTAAGATAAACAGTAATGGGTCTATTGTTTTAGATTAACATTGTAGACGCCATCCGTCTGGTATTCTCTCTAAATGATGAAATTATCATTCATCATATAATGACTTTGTTGAATTATTTGATGGTGGTCAGGATGACCGAGCCATCCTCAGACTTGATCATTTGTTAGTTAGAATCACTGAGTAGGTTCATGTTAATTGTTGGACCTAACTGAGACTTTCAGTGGAGGCCCATCACCTACTGAAATAAAATCTGAAGCGAAATTAAATACTAAAAGTTGTTTGAAAAAGCAATTAGTTGAGAACATATCCATGGATACATATGGGTTGATCGAGCTATCCTCGGACTTATATGCAGTCTGTGTGGATTCTAGTACCCGTTAAGGAATTAAGGTAATTTTTCGAATTAGAGGTAGAGGCTATCAATTCGTATAAAATAGTGAAAGAATCTTTAGACTAAAGTCCAAGTCTTTAGACTTAAAATAATTCATATACTAATAGGTCAACTGTTCTCTTTTCAGATGTGCCTAAAATATTATCGCTCCATTCATTGTTAGATAGTGACAACATTATCAAACTTGACTTCAATAGCCAGTATCGAAAGTTGAATAAAGTTTTTGAGAGAATTAATCAAGAAGTCTCAGCTAACCCAAACAGGCTTAAAAGAGAAATCAACAAATCGTTACTGGTCAAGATGTTATGTGATAACTCCTTGAAGTTTCTCTATTGATAATACTACTATCTGGGTATAGGATATCGATAGTGCAAGTCATGTTTGCAAATAGTTGTAAAAAATTTCAGGATAGTAGAAGGTTTGAAAACGGCAAGAGACTCCTGAATACAGGACATGGAAGTCTATTCCAGTCTTAACATTAGGAATCATCGAGCTTGTTCTCAATCCTGAAGATATCATTTTAAGTAATTGTCACTATTGTCTAATCTTATTGATGGTGTCAATAAGTATGATTGTTGTGATATCATTGTGAATGATACTGCAATAATGAGTGGATAATTGAAAATAACAAAAACTCATTACCATAGTCTGTTAGTGTAAAGTACACATCTAACTAGCATCCTAGATTAGATAATGTTATTGAAGCCTGCTTTTGGTATAGTTGACTTATTCATCTTTTATTGAAAAGGATGAACGAGCTAGTGATGTTCTGAGTTTAGTACATATTGATGCATTTACACTCATGAATATTAGTGCCAAAAGTGGGCTTTACTACTTTATTAAATCTCTGACGATCTATCTTGATATGGGTACATCTTGCTTATGAAGTACAAATTTGAGTCAATTAAAATGTTCAAATAATTTCGTAATAAGATAGAAAAATGAACTGCAAAGAGTATTAGAATTCATTGATTTGACTGATGAAGTGAATACCTTTATAGTAAGTATTTGACTTGTCTTGAAGAAAATTAGAATCTCTCTCAATGGACCTCTCTTGTGTCCCTCAACGGACCTCTCCTGGGACACCACTGTTTAAATGGAGGAATTGAACTTGGTAAGACATGGTTCGGTCCACTGTAGATTTGCTAGTCAGTCGGAGGTTATGCTTTAGAGACTACTTGAAATGTGCTCAAGAACATTCCGAGCAAATCGATTACCAAAACTATATATAGGATATAGACTTGGGTAATTCGATACTCTCTTACTTTGACATTTGAGATGTCAAACTTATGTGAAATATTCACAAACTGACTAACTTAGATCTTGATTTGATAAATATTATTTTAGAGATATTCCTTCTACCTTTCAGATGGACATGAGATGTTCATGAATCTTAAGGTATTTTTTTTAGAAAAAAAATTCCTTGGTGAAGGAACTGATGCCGTTAAGAGCAAGCTTGGTGAAGCTTGATAGATAGAGGAACTGACTCTGATACAAAGCAATAGAACCAGAGTTGATTAGATCAAATCTGGAGCCTAATATAAAGGCATCTCTGAGTAGATATGGAAGAGTACCATATCAATCGAACAGATACTTCAATTTTAAATTCAGGATAGAGATTTGATCTCCCATACGGATGTTGTACAGGGATCTAACTTTGAGAAGAAGCTTGGAGTCATTAAATCTAAAATGAGGTCTATCAAGATCAACGATGTATAGACATTCATTGATTCACCTAAAGGGATAAGACTCATAGGATGCAAGTGGATTCTAGAAGGATAAGAGGTGCAGATAAAAAGGTGGAGACCAATTAATTCTGTCCAGTTGCCAAAGGATTTCATTAAAGTTATAGTGTTGACTATGACGAGATGGTTTTCTTATGGCAATCCTCAATTTCATTCAGATTGAATCAAACTTCTCAGAGTTAGAATATATGTTTTGAACATATGGTTTCGTTAAGAGTGAAGCAGAATCCTGTATGTACAAATAGGCTAATAGTTCTATAAAACTATTCTTTATACTATTTGGATGAAATTCTCTTAATCAAAAATGACATCCCTACATTACAGAGAATAAAAGCTTGGTTGTCATCTCTGTTCTCCATAAAAGTTTGGAAGGTTATGAGAATCATCCTTAAATATTTATAAAATACTAAGGACCAATGGCTCATTTATGGAGAATTTGACTTAAAACCTGTGGAATACTGATTTCAGTTTCTAGTCAGATGGAAATGATAAAGTTGTGTCGGATTATATTTTTATCCTAAAAGGGGAGCTACATGCTGGAAAGATTCTATGCAATAGTCAATAGCCAATTTTACTTGCGATATAGAGTTCTTTGCGGTATCTGATATTGATAAAGAAGTTGTTTGGAAATTTATCAGCAAGCATGGAGTGGCACCCTCTATTGATGGTCCAGTCTTTCTGTATTGACAGCAGTACTGAAGCCATAGCTCAAGCTGAAGAATTGATGTTCTATCTAAGAACCAAATATTTTCTGTATTGCAATCACCTTGTTCGATAAGATCGAAATAAAGTCGATCTTGGGAAGATCGATCGAAAGAAAAACTTGACTGACCCATTGACTAGAGAAATCAGATCTAAAGAGTTCGATGATCACAAATATAAGATGAGTATTTGATATAGATTTGATTGGCTTTAGTCAAAGTAGGAGTTGTTGGAAATTATATCCTAAAGCCAATCATCTAAGTTGTAGATGATTGTGCTCCATGTATATATATGAACCATAAAATGATAAATGTTATCTGGTAGATTCATCATAAGAAATATATTTTTCAAAATAGAACTTATATATTATGATGAAGTCCTTAGAACTACTACCAAAATGATAGAGGAGGATTTATCATATGGTTCTTAAATCCTGCTCGCGATCAAATGATACAATTATTACAAAAATGATAATTGTATCAAGTGTAGGTCGTTGCATACCATATTAGTTGGTTGTCCTCTTAACCAAGATGTGTGGTGATACGGGTATGGTATATGGATGATTTATAGAAGTATATTTCACAGAGTGTGACCACTTTCGGAGCACTCTACTGTCAAGGATTGCTCTGATGGGATATGGGTATATGTGTCTCTCAGACCTGAGACTACCTCGATGACTTGTAAGCAACTCACTAAGTTTTGGTGCCAGACTACATAATTTTAATTCGATGATGAAAGATTTTTGGGTACAGTCAAGTACTTGTGAAGTCTAAGTGTGAGTCAAGATGGGATTGACCGCTCCAAGTAAAATTGGAGATGATGCATCATTGTATTTCAATTTAGCAAAACTTTGATCAAAATAGTCCTAGTGAGGAGTCACAAGATTTTTAAGGTTGAGACAAATGTGGATCACTCATCTTGGGTTGACAGTTTAACCCAAAGTCATCCTTGAGCATCGAGTGTCAAAGGGATGAATTATACGGTAACTATATCCACATGGGTTCTAGAGTGTTGCTAGGCATATATTCAGTCTATCCAAACATCAGATCCCATTACTAGATGGTTACATCGATTAGTATAGAAATTATTCTTATGCTACCGACTTAGGTTCGAACCTATGGGGTCACACACATAGAAGTACCCATCTGATCAAATGGCTGTGGAATCATTGAAGGGCTTAATTATCAATTTGATTGATGATTAATCTTTTGCATAAGTTGTAATAAAATATTTACTAATGGTTAGTAAATTAAAAAAATAATTAATTAACAATATGATTGTTAATTATTCAATTTGATTGAGAAATGGGGATTGGATTAGATCTAATTGAATTAGATTCAATTAGATTGGTTTTGGATTGATTGGATGCATCCCTATTGAATAATAGGGCTTGTTCCAATTGATCTCAAGAATGTATGAATATAAAATTATTTTATATAGATTTTGATTGGATCAAACCCTATTGAATAATAGGCTTGATTGGATCAAGTCCTATTATCAAATAGCTTCCTTGATATCCATCAAGAATCAATCCCTAGATCAATGGAGCTTTAATCTATCTAATTATAAATTTGATTGGAGCCTAATAGTTAGGCTAGAATCCAATTAGTTAGTTTGTTATAACTAATTCCTAGGTTAGTTAGGATTAGGTCCAAGAATTAGTTAGAATTTGACCAAGATCTTGAATCCTATTTGAAATAGGACTCAACCCAACCAACTCTTGT
Source organism: Elaeis guineensis (assembly GCF_000442705.2). Taxonomy (NCBI): domain Eukaryota; kingdom Viridiplantae; phylum Streptophyta; class Magnoliopsida; order Arecales; family Arecaceae; genus Elaeis; species Elaeis guineensis. Next base: position 14,420,447 of record NW_027332424.1, read on the forward strand.
GATATAAGATCTCCATGCCACACCTCCCTTTCACCATGGAAAATCTCTCATGCCCTTTTGTGTGCCCTCTCCCCTCTCTTCCATGAAGAAAAGAAGGCATCCTCCCTTCTTTCATGTCCCCCAAAATAAGGAGGGGGCATCCAAGAGTTGGATCCCCAACATCCATACGCCATCTCTCCTCTTTCCTCCCTTCTTGAAAGGATTTTGTGAGAGTTTCTTGCTGGTTTTTGAGCATCAAAGAGATGCTTCTCTACTAATTTTACAGTAAAAAATTAGAGAAAAAAATTCTTCCCAAAGAGAAAAAGATCAAGAAAGAAGAAGGATCTTCTTTCTTGTGCATAGCCTTGAAGAAGAAGGAGCTCTTCTTCCAGATTTTTTTTTATTTTTTTAAGATAAAAATTAGATTAGATCTGATTTTTAATATATAAATTTAGAGGAAAATATCAAAAAAAATTTGATTAGGATTTGGGGCTCTCTAGAGTTCTAGATTTAGGAAGAAGATGGATCTTCTTTCTTGCGCGCAACCTTGAAAAGGAGTTCTTCTTCCAAATTTTTTTAATTTTTTTAAGATAAAAATTGGATTAGATCTAATTTTTTATATAAATATTTAGAGAAGAAATATCAAAAAATTTTGGTTGGGTATTTGGGGCTTTCTAGAGTTCTAGATCAAGGAAGAAAAGGGAGAAAAAGAGAGAAGAATGGTTCTTCTCTTGGATCCCTCTTTTGGATTTTTCTAGAACTAAGAATTCCATATAATTTTTATTATAAAAAATCATAGAAAAAAGTTCTTCTTAAGGTATAAAAAGAAGGGAGAAGATTCTCTCTTATGCATGAGAAATTGAGAAGAAATAGTTTTTCTCTTGATCTCTATTGTAGAGATCAAATGCATAGATTCAGGAAGAAAGGGAGAGGGTCTCCTTATTCTTCAATTTTATCATGTTCCTCTTAGATCAGCCAAAGGATAGTGTCCTTGTGAGTAAGTACTCCTGGAGAGATCAATCAGCATAAGGACTTCGTGTGGATACTTATAGAGGTCGAACGTGTGTGCGGCTGTTAAGTATCATCAAGAACAATCTATCACAATTTTTGGATGCGATGATCTACTACCCACACTCAGGTATGAAGTTTTAAATTCAATTAATATTTAGATATGATCTAAATATAAATTAGATATATTTTATACTTGCTGAATTTTATATTTTAGATGTGTATACATGCATATTAGTTTATGTCATAGATCCTGTATAGTGATTTAGATTTGATCTATGCATGTATTATAGATTAAATTATTTAATCTATATATATTCTACTACTAAATTTTTAAAAATACATGCACATCACCCATCATGCTTTTACCATATGATTCATAATCATAAGGATCAAAGAAATTATCTTTGTATAACTTGTTAATCCTTAACTCATTTATATGGCCAAGTCGAGAGTCCCAGAGGTATATGATATTCACATCCTCTCTCTTTCTTTTCTTCATATTATCAACATGAAGCATATTATCATGAAGTGAAAGAAATATAAGATCATTATTAATAAAAGTACTTTCATAATATTCATTAGAAAAATAAATAAAATAACCATTATTCTTTGTAATTATTTCAAAATTTTATTCCAATAGTAATGGTACAGAAATAATATTTCTAACAATAACAGAAATATAATAACAGATCTTTAGTTTCAAAATTTTGTCTGAAGGTAACTTTAAAATCCTAGTTCCTATGGTTTCGACCTGAATAGACTTTCCACTAGCACCGAACAGCTCGAAGTCATCTTTACTCAAATTTTTTATTTTCTGTAGACCCTGCAATGATTTGCAAAGGTGTGAACCACAGGTAGTATTCAAAACTCAAGAATCTAAAAATAAAATACTTAATGATAAATTAGTTTGTATCATATACAAACCTTTAGCAACGCTTGTTGATTTCACGATTACAAGGCACTCTTTATAATTTCTCTTCCAGTGGCCCTCCTTGCCACAGTGATAACAAGTACTTTTGGTAGAGATTTTCTTCATCTTCTTTTTGAAGATGCTAGCCTTAGAGTTCAACTTTTTTTTTGGAAAACTTCTTTGTCTTCTTCTTGCTGATCTTATCAACATGAAGAACCTGAGCCTTTTCACCCTTGAAATGGCTCTCTATTATTTTTGGCATGTTCAGCAGTTTTGGCAAGCTAATGTTCAGTTTGTTCATGTGATAATTAATGACAAACTGAGATAAAGAGTCAGGGAGAGACTACAGGATCAAATCCTAGCTCAGTTCACCATCCATAGCAAAACTCAGTTGTCCCAGATGAGTGATCAAATCAATCATCTTTGGGACATGCATTTGCATGAAAGAACCTTCAGTCATACGGGCACAGAACAATTGCTTCGATATCTCATATCGTGCAGTCTGACTTTGTTCCCCATATAGCTCATTAAGATTAAAGAGAATAGAGAAAATATCCATGTCCTCATGCTGTCTCTGAAACTCGTTGCTCATTGAGACAAGCATGATACATTTGACAGTCATACTGTCATCTTTTTACATCTTGTATGCGGCTTTTTTTTCCTCGAAAGTATCTTCTCCAAGAGAATCTGGAGCAGGTGTATCCAGAATGTAGAAATTTTTTTTTGAGTAAGAATAATTCTTAAATTTCTTAACCAATCGACATAGTTAGATCCAATCAACTTGTTTGCATCTAGGATACCTCTAAGTGAAAGTGAGGATGCTATGTGGTAGTTAATCTATAACAACAAGAACATAATATAAGTGGACAACTCATGATGTCATTCACAACTAAACTAGGACTTTTATCTAATTGTGTCTCTCACTATTTTATCGAACTTCATAGCCTCAGTATGAAAATCAAGAAATATTCTAATATTTCTTAGTGGGGTTGAGATCCTATTCCTCATAAATACCTTGTAGATAGCACAACAAGCATTCATGAGTTCAAGAGTAGATAACTCTTTACCAATTGTACCTTTATAATTCTCAACATCATTCACTCTGATCTTCTAAATCATATATAGTTTTGTGGATAGCACAACAAACTATAGTGTTCTAGTTAAGTTGACCCTTCAATTTTATATGGTCATACTTAAATAATATTGTCTTTATAGATAGCACAACAAAGCAACACCATTCAAATATGCCATAAGTATCAATATGCACTTGATCAATATCATGTCAATTTCTATAGTAAGCCTTATGGATAGCACAACAAACTTACTAAGATCTTAACATACTCTATCAACCAAGTTTGAAAGAAGGCCCTTGTAATGTCTACATCACTAATCAATCTAAGTCCAAAAATCAACAAGATCAAATTGGCCAGGTAAGTAGGTGGGAGGTTCCCCATAGCTTTTCTAGACATCAACAGAGTTGGCCAGGCCAGTATATAGACCTAATTAGAAAACTACCTATCACACTTTCTTCGACACCAATTGATCTTAAAAATTTGATTTTTGATTAAAAAATAAATCCCGACATTACAACTTAATATAATTTTTTACGAGGGACTTTAAATTGATCTCGACATATTTTAACTACAACCACATAAAATATACACTATAAATTTTGCAATTTGATATGCTTCTACTATTCTAAATACCAATCATGTGACATACTAAAATCATATAAGGGTGTAATAGAAATCAAAACATATATCAAGCATATCGAACAAAAATAGCAAACCCTAATCACATTAGGCTTGCTTTGCACCCTTAACAATGCATCAATTTGAGCATCATATAATCATGATAATACAAATTTTAAAATTATCATAAATTAATAATTTAATAATTAAAATTATATATCATGGCATATATAAAGTCAAAAATAATTTTTGAGTTTAAAGGATTGATGCTTTAAGTCAATGCAAAAAATTTTTGGCAAGATATGTATAAGAACGATTCTATGCACAACTATTGCACTTGTTTGATCAAATCAGACAAAGGTGGTTTTGATACCAATGTTGGGTTCTGGCCATACAGTGAAAAATAATTTTTAAAAATTTTAAAACAAGCAAATCAATAGTCTTATCAAATAAAACTATCGAGCCGAACCCAAAACCCTAGAATCACTTTGCCGATCACGATCAAAGCAAATTCAAGCATGCAAAGAGATAGAAAATTATACTTTAACCAATATAAAAAAGTGGCATGTTAGTGTTCTCCATAAGACCTCAAGATAGAAGTCATCCAACGGTGATCCACATGGAAGTTGGCCAAAGTTCTTCCCAACCGGTGAGCTGCCGCCGCCTTGTCTTCTTAAGAATACTATCGGCTTCAAACTTGCATCACGATCGCACCAAAGCCCAGTTGCTTTGGATCTCACCACCAAAATGACACCAAGAAGATACACTTAAGATTTTATATAATGTAAGACTTGATTTTTGACTCCAATATATAGAAAAATTAAATCCTAGGGCACTCAAGCAACACTTGCTGAAAATCTCACCACCTAATAGCAATTTTTGCCACTCAAAATTCTCTTTTTTTTTCTTCAAAATTATTTTAATTTTTTTTTTATGTTTATCACATCCCTCCTCTTAGTTTCAGTCAAAAATCACCACAAGAAACAATCTGGAGCATCCCTTATAAATTGGGGACCAAGGGATGTCACATGAGACCATGGGGCACCAACCTTTGGCATTCCAACTTTGCATGTACCAAATAAATTTATCAAATAAATTTTTAGTGATTCAGATATCTAGAATAGAAGGACACTCAATCTTCTATGTGTCATAAAAATTTAAATTAAATTTGGTATCAAAATCATAGGAGAACTAATCGGGAATTTAAGGTAACGCGTAATAGTTAAGAGCCTTCATTAAGAAGGATTCTCCACTTCTCACACCAATTCAAGGTGGGCGGCATTTATTTTTTGCCGTGACTTTTAATGGATGTGGAAGACTCCTTCTCTACTTGAAACTCTTTCAAGTTGGATAAGGATCCAATCCAAATTGACCCAATTCCATTAGGTCAAAGCCAATTGGTCTAGGTTAGCTCAAACAATTTGACCTAAACCAAGTTGGGAACTTGGATTAATACAATATGCTAGAATATCAAATTAATCCATAAAATTTATATTAAACTCTAATTAGATCAGACCAAGATCAAATCTCAAAGTGTGTGACCTATTGGGTTTCAAATCTTGCCAGCAGTGAATCAAGACTTTCGACGTAACCCTAATCTGATAAGATTAGGTCATCCGAAGAGTCCCAATCAACTTGAACTCTTCCAAATTGACTCCAGAATTAAATTCTTTTAATTTTAAAAAATTTATAAGTCAAGATTGATATCTAGCAATATGTCATGACTATCCAAAAAATTTAAAATTTTGATAAAAAATTATCAAAATATCCTTTAGTGGTAACTTTTCGTGTAATTCAATCTTTTAGTCAAACAACATCCCAGATGAGCTGTGGATATTAAAATATGTCAAACCCAATCACTTATCATTATATATCTCAATCAGAAGGTGATGATTCAGTTGATGATACATTAAAAATTATTTTCTAATTATCATCCTGCTTTGGCCAAAGACTTTCAAAATCATCATCCTATGAGATCACATAGGATGTTTGCTCCCCTTTTTAGGAGTGACTAATCCCTTATTGATCACTCATAACCTTCATGCATACTTCACTATATCCAGAACATCCCACACAAGGATCAAAGAGTTAAGCTAGGTAGTAAACCAAAATACGGATTCATGTACACAAGGTACTATGGTAGCCTCAGGTCTAAAGATCATTTACACAACTCCCATTAGAGAATCATCAGTTGACATGTAAATAAGACTCCATCTGATATTCTCTTATAGATCAATTCAGTGAACTCATTCTCTAATGAGCACCTATATCCTTATATTAGTATCACCACATAAGTGGTTGTGAGATCAACCATCCTCATTTCTGAGCATACATAGGACATACCAGTCTTATCGGTATCATTAATCTCTGACTCAATGTACCAATGATTAGAAATATTTTAAATCAGAGCTATCGAAGAATTAGGTCTCACTGATGTGATCTCATCACGGCCTTAAAATCATTGTCCAGACCTATGAGGTTCATTATAATCTTAAAATTAATAAGATGCAGCATATAATGAATTAAAAATATCTATTTTATTAATAATAAATATCAATTACATGAGTTTGAAAGATAAATTACAATAAACATCCTATCACATTCTATATATGATTGGTTTGTAGGATATTATTATTTTAATACAACTACAGCATCGAGATAATCACTGATGATCGAGTAAAAATCCAAGTGATCTCTCGAATGGCCATGCTTAGTACTAGTTGTTCTCTAACAACTATCCACTCTCATCGCTCAATGTCTCTACACTATAGACCAGAGACTTATCTACCTTGAAGAAAGTGATCTGTGTATCGGTCTATTCGGATAAATCACCATCCTCATGATGATACTATGATTGAGAGCATTTAGGAATTAAATACATGTCTCTAATTCTCAACACTTTAAGAATATGTATCGAAATATTAATTCCATGGATGATTCAAGAACACATCACACTTGAATGAAAATTAAACTTACTTTTTTTATTGATCAAATCAATATATTAAGTATAAAATTGCATCCTAGCTTTATTACAATGTGTCAGCCAAATTGACTTCTAGAACATACATCTAACACAATCCCATCTTGATCCACATACAGACTTCACAAGTACTTGACTGTACCCAATAGCCTTCCATCACTGTATTAGAAATTCAAATAGTCCGGCACCAAAGCATAATGAGTTGCTTGCAAGTCACTATGGTGATCTCAAGTTTGAGGGACACTTATATCCATATACTTCACAAGCAGCTCTTGATAGTAAATGCTCAGCAGGAGAGTCACCTGTTTAGTGATGATGTACTCCTACATCTTACCTATATGCCATACCAGTATCACCATACTCTTTGGTTAAGAGGATAACTAATCCATATGACACACATTGACCTCCACTCGATAAACGTCATCATCTTGTAATGACATGTCATTTGATCACGAACATGTTTAAGAGCTATACGATAAATTCTCTCTTTATCGTTCACCAATATAGTTCTAAGGACTTCATCGCAATATAAGAGTTCTACAAGAAAGATATAACTTGGTGATAAAAAATATCAAAATAATTTGTATTTATCAATGAATAATTTATATACAAAGAAAAATTCAATCATCATATGATTAATTTTAAAATATAATTTTCAACAACTCTCACTTGAACTAAAGCCAATCGGTGCAGCATCTTACACCCATCTTCCATTTGAAATCATTGAACTCTTTGATCTTGAGAGCTTTAGTGAATGGGTTGGCTAGATTTTTTTTTTCCATCGATATTCTGAAGTTTGACATCACCTCGATTCACGATCTCTGGTACCAGATGATAGCGGTACAGAATATGCTTGGTATGCTAGTGTGACTTTGGTTCTTTCATCTAAGCTATGGCACTAGAGCTGTCACAATACAGCAGGATAGGGCCATCAATAGAAGACTTAACTCTTAGCTCGATAATGAATTTCTACAACCACAACGCCTCCTTTGCAGCATCCAATGTAGCATTGTATTTCGCTTCATATATAGAATTGGCCACAGTATGTTATTTGAAACTCTTCCGGCATATAGCTCCTCCATTCAAAGTAAATATGTAGCCCAATACGCTTCTGTTGTCATCACAATTGACTAAAAACTGAAATCAATATATTTCATAAGTTTCAGATCAGTGTCTCCATAGAAAAGCTATTAGTCTTTAGTATTTCTCAAATACTTAAGGATTACCTTCACAACCTTCCAATAGTTCTCATTCGGATCAGACTAGTACTTACTCACTACCCCTAGTGAATAGACAACATCCAGCCTCGTACACATCATGATATATATGATAGATCTCACTATCGAAGCATATGGTATTCTACTCATACGCTCTCTCTCCTCAGAAATTATCAGACAATCCTTCTTGAAGAGAGTAATTCCATGATCTATCGAAAGATAGCCTCTCTTGAAATTCTTCATGTTGAACCGCTTCAACATGATATCGATGTATGTAGATTGGGACAATCCAAACAACCTTCTAGATCTATCTCTATAAATCTTTATCTCTAGGATGTAGGATGCTTCTCTCAAATCCTTCATGGAGAACTATGATGATAACCATAGCTTCATACTCTGCAAAGTCGGGATGTCATTTTCAAGTAATAGTATATCATCCACATACAGTACAAGAAAAATGATAATAGAATCGGTAGCCCACTTATAGACACAAAGTTTTTATCCATTCCTAATGAAGCTATACATTTTGATCATCTTATCAAAATACCTGTTCCAACTTCTAGATGCCTACTTAAGTCCATAAATGGATCTATTTAGCTTGCATACTTTTGACTCGTCTGTGAATGTGAATCTTTCAGGCTGTATCATATACACCTCTTCTTCTAGCTCCCCATTAAGGAAAACGGTTTTGATATTTATTTGTTAGATCTCATAATCTAAGTGTGCAGCGATAGCAAGTATAATTCGGATGGACTTGAGCATTGCCACAGGAGAGAACGTCTTGTCATAGTCAACATCATAATTGTTGCCCAGCTATGCAACCCAAGAGGAGGGGTGAATTAAATTTTTAAAAATTTCAAATTAACTTACAACTATGAGGATTATTTAACAATGAGCAGGATAAATGTGAAGAGTAAAATTTATGCAAGGTGTAGAAGTTGGATGCAAGAATACAAGAAGATAAAGAAATTTAAAAGGAGAGCAAGTAAGCATAACACAAATAAAAAGATTTATAGTGGTTCGGTGCCAACCTTGCACCTACATCCACTCCCTAAGCTCCTACTTGAGAATTTAGATTCACTAAACCGTATTCAAATCGAATACAATGTCGAAACCTCCGACTCTAGCTATTTCAAGCTAGAACACTTGTTTTCCAGGTACAAGCCAACCTAATATAATTCGATTCAAGGTTCGGATCAACCTTTCTACATTTTGGAACCCTTCCAAAATAAAAAAAAATTAACTCAAAAATAGAATATAACAGTTAATCACATAAAATACAGATGTAGCTCCTTTAATGAGCAAATAAAGCTTTAAATATACTTTACACAATAAGAATGAAGCTCTTTTGATTTTTCTCAAGGTGGTTGAAGACTTGAATGAGCTCTTGAGGGGTTGGTGAACTTGAAATAAAAGCTTCTTGAACTTTTAAGAGGGCTCTTGCTTAGGGTTGAAATGAATGCTTGAAGAACCTTTTCAAAATCTTATTGATTCCCTCCTTTAAGTGCCTTTTATAACTTCAAATGATGGTGGAGAGTAATTTGGGTTGAAATAGAGCCGTTGAGCACATTAAATGGGCATTAAATGCAGCCAAAATGAATTGAAAACTATCGTTGTGGAGTTTTTTCATCGCAGGGGTCGACTCATAGGGTCGACTCATGCTTGTGAGTTGACTCATGGGGTCGACTCATATGCACAGAACAGAAACTGACAGTTCTGTATCTTTGGCTTGCATAGTAACAAAGGTCGACTCATAGAGTCGACTCATGCTCAGGGATCGACTCATGGGGTGACTCATAGGGTGTGCCAGCCAAAGAATTCAGCATGCGTTCAGCCCCTTTTGCCATGAGTCGACTCATGAGATCGACTCAAATATATAAATATGATTTTCTTTCAAAATACATATTCAAAAATATTAAAATTGCCTCTAATAGATTACAAATCTTGTGTTCTTGCTCTTGAGGCTTCCGAATCAAGACTTGATAAAATTATGATTTTGCCCCTGAAATATAATAAATCTTTTTTTATGCCAAAATCATTAGTAACCCCCTCAAATGCTTTGTAATCATCAAAATCAATTCAAGGAGCAACAATCTCCTCCTTTTTGATGATGACAAAATACTTGAGCAAAAGCATATATAAAGCATTGAACTTGAATTTCAAATTTATGAAGATGCATCACTTCAATATTATAGTCAAGTATTTGAACGAAATGCATCATAAGCAGTTTGAAGATCAATTTGAAATTTGCTTATAAATTTATTTGCTTTGAAATTAGATAAAAAAAGAGTTGACGATTTTGGTTCTTTGACACATTTGCTTAACAATTTTGCTTATTACTAATTTCTTTATTGCTTATTGCTCATTTCTTTATTGCTTATTGCTTAAATTCGATTTTGATTCTCTACTCTCCCTTTTTGACAGCATCAATTAAGATTCTCTACTCCTCCTTTTAAGGGATCTTGAAAGGATAAATTTTTTTACTCTCCCTTTTTGATAGCATCAATTAAGATCTTAAGAGATTTTAAGGATAGAGAAAAGAAAAGAAAGATGACAAAAAGGATATATTTTCTTTACTCCCCTTTTTGATAGCATCAATTTTCTTTACTCCCCTTTTTGATACTATATTTTACTTCTTTAGCCTCCTTCTTTGATTGCTTATTTCTCTACTCCCCCTCACATAGCAAACATAAAGGATATATCATTTTGCTCATTTAGAAGATATTGTAATTCATAGTATTTTTTAGCACTAATATGAGTTATTTTTCATATCTCATAATTAAAATAATTCAATTTGATCACATTCATAGACATTCATTGAAAGTCAAAGCACGGGCACACACACACACACACACACACTATATATATATATATTCAAAAGTGACTAAATATAAAAGGTGTCCCAATACACATGAGTCAACTTAAAATACAAAAGTCATGGATAGAAACTATCCAAGAGTTAATTAGCCAACAAATACAAGGCCCATAAGATAGATCCTAGACATAAGAGATGTTGGTGCAAAAATCCTCGGCGTCGGAGAAGTTGGAGTCGAAGGAGTCGCGGTCGCCGTCGGGACCTGCAAAGAAAGTCTAAACGGAGGTGGGGGTGCTCCGGCAAGACCCTCCGATGCTCAAGTCAGTTCTCCGCCTCAACAAGAATGGAGTGCACGAACGAAAATTTTAGCAAATTTTTAGATAAAGATTAGAACTTAGAGAATAACATATCTGGGGGTCCTTTTTATAGGCAGAGGCGTAACAGATTGACAGCGACGTCTGTAACCGCCCGATAGTAGGCCGTTCGGGGCCATGAGGAGTTTGTTACGGAGAGTAGTGGAGTGGAGTCGTGGCCATCGCCGTGGCCTGCCACGCGGAGCCTGCTGTAGAGAGTGGAGTGATGTCCGTTGTCGTGACTTGCCAGAGCATGATGGAGCCGCATGGGATCTGTTATAGGAAGTGGAGCAGAGTCGCGGTCATTACTGTGCCTGCCAGGGAGTCCAGGCCTGTCGGTCGAAGCTCGGTTGGGGTGTTTGGTGGAGAGGGGTAGCTCTCACTGAGAGGAGCTCGGATGTTGCTGGCGAGCTTTCTACCGTTGGGTGCCTAGGGTGCTAGTACCGCAGGTGAAGGTCATCCGCTGTAGAAGCTTGGTCAGGGGCTTTCTGCTAGAGGGGTTCAGCTACTGGGGCCCGTGCGTTGTAGGAGTTCGTCCGGAATCTGCCCGCTATAGAAGTTCGGTCGGAGTCTGGTTCCCGTAGAAGTCTAGATGGGGATCATTTGTTGAGGAAGCTCGGTCGAAGCTCGTTCACAAGTGAAGCTTGGGTGGAGGCTTACATAGAAATCCGGACGCGGACCGCTCGTAGTAGAAATTTGAAGTAGACCGCTTGTAGTAGCAGCTCGGAGTAGATCGCTTGTAGCAGAAGCTCGATGTAGACCACTTTGGTGGGGGCTCGGAGTAGATCGCTAGTAGCAGAAGCTCGGTGTAGATCGCTTGGTGGGGGCTTGGAGTCCTACCCTTGTAAGAATTCGGATGAGGTCTACCTGCAATGGGAGTTCAGGGCTGAAGTCCGACTCCCGTAGGAGCTCGGAGGAAGTCTACCTGCAGTAGGAGTTCGGAAAAGAAGTCTGGCTCCTGTAGGAGCCCGGATGAAACCCAGAAGGCGGTCAACCATCGTAGAAACTTGGATGGAGCCCGTCCATCATGGAAATCGACTGTTGCGAAAGTTCGGCCATTGGCGAACTGACGTAGTTCTGGAAGAAATTGGATTGGAGTCGATCGAGTCCTGTCGGAAAAGATTCGGAAGGGGTCCGGAGAACGGTTGACCCTTGTAGGAGGTCGGCCAATAGTAGGATCCAGAGAGCACTAGGAGTAGCCTGATGGACAACCGAAGAAGCTTATCACTGGGGAAGCCCGGGAGTTGCGGCAGGAGTTCATCCGTCGACAGAACTTGGGAATGTTGTGGAAGCTCGACCGTCGGAGAGGTTCGAAAATATGTTCGTCCAAGGTTGGACGTCGACAGAATCCGCGAGAGGGTCACTCCTGGTACGAACTTTGGCTGGGGGGTATTTTTATACCAACACCAATCCCCTACTTCCGAGTTTGAGTTTCGAATGAAGGAAGTGTAGAAAATTTTTACAGCCGAAGTTACCCCCTTGAATTCTGCGTGCGACCGCCCTCAGATATCCTGACATTTAATGCGCGCATGTCAGAGTCTTTTCAAGTCGGGATGATCCGAAGAGACTTTTCAGAATTCCCGCTGGAGCGCAGTCCCAAGTGCCATGCTATAATGGCCCGCTAGCAGTCAACCATATGCCACGGTGAGTGGGACACGTGGCGG